>NC_056739.1:1317746352-1317783852 GCF_019279795.1 Protopterus annectens
GTAACCCTCATGTGAGACCTCAGCCTGGTCTGTGACATCAATAGGACTTGTTGGTGGGATAGATTTGTGTCCCAGAGACTCCTCCTTTTGTGGAATAGACTCCCTCTCCACATAAAGCAGAGTACCTTATTAAACCTTTTAAGCGCAACCTGGATAACTGGATGGGGAACACAAAATACACCAGCAACCAGGAAGCCACTGAAGAGCCTAGCTCAAATTCCTAATTGTCCCAAGCAGTCTCTGATTAAGTGATTTGTTCATGGTCACAACGGAGGCAAATGAGGGGTGAGGGAATTAAACCCTTTACATCAAGAGCTAAAGCTCATAGCCTTAACACTCTGTGCCAACTGCCAGACTGTATTTTTCCACCTTTTCTTACCAGCTATTACAATTGTCACTTGATCATACTCCACACCCTCCTCTAAACAGACATGTGAAATCTGTCAGTGGCTGATCATATTTTTTATACATCGAGTCTCTTACAGCCTTCCCATGTTATATTAATTTTTTAATTATTTTCAGCTCAAGTTTTCTCTTTTTCTGTAGCCACACTTTCTCTTGTTCATTGTTTAATCACTGATTTTACAACCTGGTCCCTATTTTCTCTGTAAAGTTCCATGCTCTTTCCTCTTCAAATGCTTAATGCTGTCCTACTTCCAACATTATTTATACCACTAAACCATCCAGAAGTTTAATAATAACATGACAGTCATGTATGAAGAAGCACAAAAATAGGAAATCGATCAATTTTAATCTATGATATTGGCCAGTTCACTCCTCATGGATGTAGCATTGCTAATACCCAGAAGTGCAAGAGCTGTAGGTATACCTCTCAACCTGTTAGACTGGGTAGTTAAACATGATGTATTTGCAGCTGGGAGTGTGTCAGTATGGTTTGTGATATAAAATGGTTGCAACTAGGATTGTGTTGGTGTGGTTTGTTTTCATTTATATACAGTACAGAGTTGATTATCCAAACTAATTGGGACCTAGGGTAGTTCAGATAATCAAATTCTTCAGATAATCAAACATAATGGAAGTGGATAAAAAACTTCTAAAATCTTGTTTTTTTTTCTGCATGCAAGAATAGTTTCAAGAATACACTTTTCAATCCTTCAGCAATTCCAGTGGACAATGAATAATATTTCTCACATGTGAGCTGGCTACAAGCTAAAACACCATTCTCAAGCAAATGCAGTTAATGTTTACATATTCAGACTTTATGAATTTTCCTACTAGAAAACTTTGGAAGGCTGGTTCTGATAATTGACTTTTCTGATAATCGACATTCAGATAATTGACTCTCTACTGTAAATGTATGATTCCCTATATAAGTGATGGCTTAATAAAGATGTTTCTTGTTTTAAAAAAGGCAGGAATTGAATAATTTATGTAATGTTGCTTAGGCTATATGATATATAGCAATGTATGTGAAGTATAATGTTTATGTTAATACATTTTGATTACTTTTATATGAATGTAAATTTGCCTATGTCACAAGTGATAATTCAGTAAAAGTGTTTGAGAAAAAAAAGAAATGGGGTCAAAGTCTGATGTAATTGGGAGACAAAGGACCACAAATAGGGATACATTTCTAATATTGCTCTTATAAACCTGGAAAACTGCTAGAACAACAGGATTTCCGCATTTTCTGAAGGATATGAAATCTAAAACTTAAACATCTGTCATTAGTGAGTTTACTCCTCAGATCACAGTTATTTTTTAGAAAACCACAAATTTTATGAGCAACAGACCAAAAATATGAGGAAAAAAATCTGGTCATTCTGCAAAAATCCGGATAGTTGAAAGGAATGCAACAAATCAGGGACAAATCCAGAAATTACACGGACAGAGACACTTAAAATTACAATTAACTCGAGGCATTGGCAATACAGTATATGTTTTTAAGCCACCTACCTCTGCTAAATACAGGAAAAAAAAGCAACTGCAGTTTCATTCCACATGCCACAACAAAATCCTAGAATAAGGAACAAATAAATAATCTGAGGAAGCAAGTGCAGTCAGCAGCCCAACAGCAGCACCACCATGACTATTCCTTCCAACCTAAGTCAGTCCCAGATGCACTTCAGAATCCCGATTGGTGCTGTCTGGTCTGTTGCTTGCTGTAAAACCTGCTTGAGACTCCGCGCTCATCCTCAGTCAACTGGATTGAAAAAAACAGATTCCTCCTCCATGAAGGATGCAACCACAATGTGAACCATGAATACAAAATATCATCCTTAAACTCGCTAGCCCAAAGGTAATCTTCATGCACCCTACAAGTCCTTTTAGAAGGCATTGCAATGGCGTGAAAACAATTACCTGCATGTGATTGGTCAAATATTGGGAGTTTTCATTGGCTCCCTTTGTCTCAGGAGCAGTTATTTGATTTTGTATATCACGATGCTGATTGGCTATCATTGCAGTATGCCAGCCAATCAAAACCTGTGTAATGATGCCACTACTGTTCAGTGAGGAACAGCGGGCTACTTTGTGTTTAAATGTGGAACAGACTACATAATCCATAACACTTGGCTGCTCATTCAGGGCATTTGAAAATTATTTAAAGTGCAACATTTCTGTAAATAAAACAGTAGCACTCCAGTACAGTTAAACGTTGTTCAAAACAGTAAGATACATTTTTTGTCTGCAATGGATGGCACAAGCTTAATTCAGGTCCTTCTCAGCTTAAGTCAAGGATGCCAAGGAGATGAGAGCTCTGAGAAAATGACAATTTGTAGAAAAAGGTGTTAACTCAAGCAATACTGGTATCATGAGTAGGCTGTCAATATTATGGATCTTTGTAAAACACTGGGTGGGAAAAGAGGGGATAAAGGGACTTTGGTTGTCACATTAATGTAAGGCGTGGAAGTCAAAGGCACTGTACAAACCAGAAAAAAAAACAGTTCCAAGAACTTGTATAACACAGCCAAGCTGCCACCAAGCTGCTTTTAACTGCTCAGGCCTCTACGTTTAACAAAACTGTCTTAGCTAAAGAACAAAATAGTTTACTTACAGAAAGTTCAAAATGGCTGTATGAAGCCAGAGAAATCAGATACTATATTTTAGAATCCACAGGTTCATAGGTTCATACTAGGCTATCTGCCCTAGGGCATTTATAAGCCTAGCCAGAATGTGTTTGGCTTTCGCCACCCATTTTAAATTTATTTTGCTATGCCCTTTTTCGAGGTTAGTATACTGTGCCTCTGCCTAACAGTGACACTGAAGTGATACCCGGGGTAAACCTATGATCTCCCATCCACTCATCAAGATTCCTCTTGAAGAGAGTCAATGAGGGACTCTGCCTAATCTGGACTGGGATTTTATTCCAGAGTGAAGGGAGCCTCTGGGTTATGAATCTGTCCCTCCAGCATGTCCTATTTATTTCATTGCTGAGGTTCAAGTCTCTCGAGCGCGTAGCTCGATGGGATTTGGATTTTCTGAGGTGCAGCATGTCCATTAATTCGGGTTGGACATGGCTTTATCGCCAGGCACAGATCACCTCTGAGCAGGCGGTATGCCACTGAGTAGAGCTGGAGTTTCTTTAACCGGGCAGCATATGGCATCTGTTTGAGCCCTTTGATCCTCTTGGTGAGGTACTTTTGGGGTCTTTCCAGTTGCTGCAGCTGTCTGGTAAGGTACATCCAAAAGTGGCATTGTACTCAATTATGGGCCTGATGAGGGATGCGTAAAGAGGCACGATGACCTCCCCTGATCTAGATGTGAATCTCTTCATGATTAGGTAGGCTATATAAAATGTTTTTCTAACCACTTTGGCCACGTGGTTGTCAAATGAGAGATTGCTATCAACTTGGGTCCCCAGGTCCCTAATTACTTCTTCTGTACTTAATGGATTACCACCTATGTGGTAATTTGTGGGCACTTTGTTTTTGCCAAAGGGGATGACTATACACTTTTTGGCATTTAGCTTGAGGCCATGGCTCTAGCACCAGTTGTCTGTTTCTATGAGGCCCTTTTGGAGGATGCTTGTGTCGGCTGGCGAGTCGATTATGGTGCCCAGTTTGCAGTCATCTGTGAACTTGGTCAGCCACAGTCCTTCCGTGTTGGCCTGTACCTCCGAGAAATATATACCGAACAAGAGAGGTCCAAGGAATGAGCCTTGTGGGACACCACTTGTAACTGGTTTGGAGTCTGACATGGCTCCAGCAATTCTAACCATGTGGGTTCTGTCCTTGAGCCAGTTTGCAATCCATCTAGTGACATAGGGGGTTATATTTAAGCTGGTGAGCTTATCTATAATGCCCGAGTGGGGTATTGTATCGAAGGCTTTTGCCAGGTCCAGGTAGGCTGTGTGGACCACCTTCCCCTCGTTAATGGCCTTGGTGACTGTTTCAAAGAAATCAACCAGATTTAAGAGGCAGGATCTGCCCTTGACAAAGCCGAACTGGGTAGGATCTAGTGTCTGTAGGTGCCCAATATCTTTTTTTATGATGTCCATGATGATCCTTTCCATAGCTTTGCAGACCAAGCTAGTCAGGCTTATGGGGCGATAGTTTCCAGGATCCATTGAGGCACCACCTTTATGGAGAGGGACCACTGTTGCTGTACGCCACTCTTTGGGCACATATCCTGTAGTAAGGCTGAGATTAAACAGTAGTTTTATGTTTGGGTTTAGCTCTTCTTGGAGTTCATGTAGGATGCAGCCTGGGACACCGTCTGGTCCCATTGATGCTGTGTTTTTTGCTTTGGAGAGGGCGGCTCTTACCTGAGCATCTGAGATGTCAGGGGGGTAGCACTCTGCTGGGATAGATATTTGCCCTTTTGGTGGGAGAAGTTTGCGCTGAACCTGTCAGCTAGGATGTTGGCAATGTCTGTGGGTTCAGTGTATTTTTGTCATTTTGGACTAATTCTGAGCATATCTGGGAATTACCACCCAGGTTCCTAACATAACTAAAGAAAGCCTTGTGATTATCCTTAGTGTCCTGTGCAATTTTTCTCTTGAAGCTGGCCTTAGACAATTTTATGAGTGCCCATAGTTTTTTGCTAATACTGATCAGTAATGCCTTCCCTTTTTGGGATTTTGCTCTATCATTTAGTAGCTTCCTCCTTCTATTGTATAGTTTGTTTATGGCTGGGGTCCACCAGACAGGATGTCTGCCTTTGGAGGATTGGGTCTTGGTTTTATTTGGGATCGCATGATCCATGCATTCCTGAAGGTGTTCATAGAATGCTTTTATAAAGGATTCTGTGGTCTGGGCCGTATTTTCCACAGACCCGGGGGCTTTGAAGGATTTCACCTCAGTTTTGAGGAGTGTGAAATTTGCTTTAGAGAAGTTTTTCACTGTGGTTTTCTGGGCAGGGGGTGGGGTCGGGATGTGAATATCCAGTGAGATTAGTTTATGGTCTGATCTTACCAGTGAGGGATACACTTCTGGTCTGGAGCATAGAGTCCCCATGTTGGTGATGATCAGGTCCAGTATGTTTTCCCCTCTTGTGGGAGTGGTAACAAGTTGTTCCATAGCATTTGAGTTTATAAATTCTAGGAACCTTTGGGCTAGGGTGTTGGAGCTAGAGTAATGCTCCCAGTCTATGTTTGGGTAGTTGAAGTCGCCCAATATAATGGTGTTTGGAGAGACCTTCATATTTTCCAGTGCTCTCAGGAAGGCCGAATGGGATTCCTGGGTTTGGGAGGGTGGTCTGTAGCAGGCTATAAACTGGAAGGCAGTTTTACCCACTGTTAGTTGCACATGGATAGTCTCTGATGCTTCGTGCTTTGCCACCAACCTGGAGGTGTGGGTATCTTTGATGAATATCGATACTCCCCCTCCTTTTGTGGTTCGGTCCAAGTTTTGGGGCCGAAAAACATGGTATGAGGTATAACCTGGTAGTGCTGGGGTGCTCTCGGGAGCCCTGAACCAGGTTTTTGTTACTTCACAGATATCGATGTTCTCCATGCTAAGGAGAGTTTCGACTGCATGCATCTTGAGGTTTAGACTTCTGGCATTGAGTAGCATTACTCTTAGTTTCTTATTCCTTGTGATACCTATGGAGGTGGGTTTGTCTTTTGAGCCTTGCCTAAAAAAGGCACTATGGGGGTAGCAAGAGCCTTTGCCAATATCCAAAAGCCCAGGGGTGACAGGTGCAAGCCGTCCCTAGCGAAGCATCATGGCTTGTCAAGCATATCATCCCAAGCTGACAGGCATTGGATCCCCTTTGAATGACACCAGTACTTAAGCCAATTGTTGAAATTGATCATCTTGTCTTCATATTGTGGCATCATTCTTGGTGAGGGTAAGATGCTACTCAATGTCAGGGTCATACCGGCCTGGGCTACATGCTCAGAGAGCTCCTTTATGTCTCTTTTCATGTAGTCCAGGGAGGTACGTCTCAGGTCATTCACAGCAGCATGGACAATGACTGAGTCATATTTGTACTTGCCTTGGAGTGACCTGAGTGCTTGTGTTATGTGGCGGATCCTAGCGCCTGACAGGCTGCTCACCGTGACCCTCTCCTTGTTCAGCCTGGTGAGCGGGACGTCAGTGTGCCTGACAATAGAGTTACCTATTACAAGTGTATCAGGTGTGTTGTTTAGTCTTAAGGGCTGTGACTGTTCGGCACACTGGCTTTGTGAGATATGTGTTGCATGTGTTTTGTTTTGGGGTAGCGGTTGCTTGGGTGTCTGCTTTGGAGGTCTCTGCTGCTTAGGCAGATCTTTATTTAGAGCCTCCGAGTATGTTTCTGTGTGATTATGTGTTTGGTTTGCTGTCGTGGTAGGTCTATGTGAGACTGGAATTGTAGTGAGTGTGGTTTCCTTCTCCTCCTGACTGGTTATGCAGTACTGAGTTGAGAGAGCTTAGCCTCCAGTTTGGCTATATGGTTGCATCTCTCACACGTGTTGGAATTTGTTGGAAGGAGGAGAGGGTTGTCTGTGTACATGAGGCAATTGTAACATTGCCTCAAGATTCCCAGATTCACCAGCTGGACCGGAGAGGAGATTGACAACTGACCTTTGGACATGCTAGAATAATATTGGGAATTCCTTAATAATTGAAAACAAGGGCCAGTGGGGAGTGAGGGTGTAGTGCTTTTAATTTTAAGTGCTGACTTATATAATTGCTTTAGTGAGCAAGTGCCAGGTAACTTAAGTGCAGTGTGTTACAGGTAACTTAAATGCAAAAACGACAAACAGTAACTTTCTTTCAAGTGAAACAAGGAAATAAGTACAGTAAGCAATGTAGATATCACTAGTGATCCACAGAAGCGCTGAGAAGCCGCGTATTAGGTGGAATTAGCGTTCCAGGGAAATAACAAGCAAACAAACAACAAGCATATAAACAAAGCTAGATTCTGCCTGCCTGGATCTAGTCTATGCTACAGCAAACAAGGTGTACCAATTTCAGTAAGATACAGTTCAAATATTCAGGCACTATAAACCTTTAACCAGAAATTCCCAGCTCAGAAGGGCAGAGTCCAGCCTCTTCTCCCACAGGAGTGCAGACCACAAACCTTCTTAATGTAAAATAACTGGCCTGAAGCCCAAGTGCTTAAACCAGAGCTAATACACTTTAAGAATAACAGACACTGGGCTCTCAATCAGCAGTTCCCAACTTAGAAGGATGAAAGCTACCTGTCCTGCCACCACAGTGCATGCCACAAACCTTCCTAATGTAAAACAACTGGTCTGAAGCCCAAGTGCTTAATCCAAAAGACTTAGAATGATAGCTACACTTTAATCAAGTTACTACCAAGCAGTAATAAATACAATTGAATACTTTAGAGAATGCCTGGATTAGTGCTCAAGTTACACAAACAAAGCTAGATCCAGCAGGCCCGAATCCAACCTATGCCACAGCAAACAAGGCACACCAACTTCAGTAAGAAGCAGTTCAGATATGCATGCACTATAAGCCTTTAACCAGAAATTCCCAGCTCAGAAGGGCAGAGTCCAGCCTCTCCTCCCACAAGAGTGCAGACCACGAACCCTCTTAATGTAAAATAACTGGCCTGAAAGCATAAGTGCTTAAACCAGAATTAATACACTTTTAGAATAACAGACACTGAGCCCTCAGTCAGCAGTTCCCAACCTAGAAGGATGTAAGCTACCTGTTTTTCCACTACAGTGCAGACCACAAACCCTCTCAGTGCAAAACAACTGGTCCGAAGCCCAAGTGTTTAAACCAAAAGGCTTAGAATGAGTTACACCAAGCAGTAATAAATACAATTGAGTACTTTTAAGATGATGCAAAAGTAAAATAAAGTAGGTAGAAACACAAGTACAGTAAAGGCAGATGAAATTTTTTTTTCTGAACAAGTGCTGAGATCAAAGAAACAGATTTGAGTGCTGAAACTAGAAAACTGGCTAGTTATAAGAAAAAAAAAAAACTAAGCTAGAAGGCTTCCCTCCAACACAGAAGGGCTTGGGGGCTCAGAAGCCTACAAATAGTCTATACCAC
This sequence comes from Protopterus annectens, assembly GCF_019279795.1. NCBI lineage: Eukaryota > Metazoa > Chordata > Ceratodontiformes > Protopteridae > Protopterus > Protopterus annectens. The sequence goes on from NC_056739.1 coordinate 1,317,754,767, forward strand.
TTAACAAGAAAGGCAGGAAACAAGCTTAAATTTTTTTTTGCACATGTTCTGGACAAAATGCATGCATACCAGCAAATGATAAATTGTGACAGATGTCCTAGCAATGGCCAGTTCATTACAAATGTTGCACAGCATGTGCATTGCTTTCTACAATATGGACACCTTTATTATCTGCTTAATTTCTTTACTCTTAGGTGTTTTTTGCATGTTCTCATACTATTTATTTGTTGTTTAATTTCTTTATTCAGGTAGAAAACTGATATATAGATAACAGTTTTAGACTTAGGTTTTTTGTCTTTTTTCATGTCTATCCTGTGTGTAGGATGCCACAGTCATATAGTTTAGAAAATGGAAGGTGGTCAGCTTAGTCCTAGTGGAAGTCAAAGGTAATCCCTGTTCTTTGACAAACTTAACATTTGACTGCATTTTTACCAGAGGAAGGGAAGTAATGTGCTGCTACTCCCTCTTCATACTAAGATAGTCTAATAAATTATAATGCTTTTTGGCTTTCCTTTAGTAGATTTAAATAATCTTCATGCATATCTCTATTTATTATGGTTTATTGTCACATAAGTTTCAAACACAATGGCTAATGCTGAATGTTCTTCTGTCAAAAATGAACACTGGTTCTAGAATATAATTAAGTGGGGGAGGTGTATAGCTTGTGTGGGCAAAGGGAATTGCTCTCTTGGGTGCAAGCTTACAGTGCATGGTTGGCACAGTTGAAGAGATACCGTTCATTCCCTGAGAGTCAGTGGGACATGGGCTGCTGGGTTTGAGTGCAGTGTTAAATGTGGCCACTTAAATGATTTACTTTCTGTAGGCATGCAATAGAAACTGTAGCAACGATAAAGCATAGCTCTTTGCCATAGTGTGGAGTAAATTCTCTCTGTATTTTTTTTTTTATCCAACTCTGGAGGACATTTTGTCTTCAAGTAAGGTGATTGTCCAGGGCAGTAAACTTTTGCAACTGGCCATAAACCCTGCTGTCTGTGTTCATAGGTTGGTACTGGGCTATCTGCCCGAAGGCATATATTAGCCCAGCCATGTTGTGCGGTATTCACCTCCCCTTTAGTAGTTCCCTAGACCCTTGTACTAGCAGCTAGCACCCTTGGCCCCTATCTAGTAGTGCCGTTGTGTGATCCCCGGTGTGAAACTTCTGTTACCCATCCACTCATCAAGGTTCCTCTTGAAGAGTGATAGTGAGGGGCTCTGTCTTATGTAGATCGGGACCCTGTTCCATAGTAGAAGTCTCTTTGAAGGAATCTATCCCTCCAGCATGTTCTATTCATTGTTGTGTTGAGGTTTATATCCCTAGAGCGTGTAGCTCAAGTAGATTTGGTTTTGCTAAGATGTAGCATGTTCAACAATTCTGGGTTGGACATGGCTCTGTACGTTAGACAGAGATCGCCTCTGAGAAGGCAGTATGCAACAGAGAACAGTTTTAGCTTTTTCAATCGTGCTGCATAGGGCAACTGTTTGAGGCCAGTAATCCTGTTGGTTAGGTACCAATGTGGTCTCTCCAGCTGCTGGAGATGTCTAGCCAGGTACATTCCAATTGGTGCATTGTACTCAATAATGGGTCTGATGAGGGAAGAGTAGAGGGGCACCATTACATCCTTAGATCTTCTCATTAGATCCTTAGATCTTAGATCTTAGATGTTCTCAGAGTTTCTCACACACACTTTGCTTTTGTCATTATTCATGTGACTTTTAGTCCAAAGTATCTGAGGTGAACACTGACATTTTATTTAGTACTGGAATTTTTAATGTTCCTGTTTTAGTAACTGGGAAAAAAACAACATGCTGTCTTCTCCCTTTCTACATGCAAGTGTGTACTAAAGCACTATATCCAGCATCAGCAAGGTAGTAACTCCTGATGAAGGACACCTGTTAGCCAAAAAGATGTAGTAAAGCTGTTGTCAGCCCAAGAAAAGGTATACCTTACCTATAAAGCACAGATATAGATATAGTCCGACAGTTCATTCATTGTTCAGCACAGATGTAGTGACATAGCTCTCAACTTCTTGGAACAAGAAATCTGGACAAAGACATAAGTAATGGGGGACAAAGGCCCCAAAATAGGGAAACTTTTTAAATATTGCTGTTACGGACTTAGAAAGTTGCTAGAATAACAGGTTTTGCATTAACACAATTTTTCTGAAGAGTATAAAGTCTGAAACTCAAATGTCTGTCATTATTTTTAGACTTCAATCCCTAATGATTTTGCCAGAAAACAGACCAAAAATATAAGGCAAAAATCTGGACAGTTGAGAGGTGTGCATAGTGACTAGAACTACTAATGATGCTTTCAGCACTGGATATTTTTGGGCATAATGACTGCATAAATTAAGAACCTTGATAAGCATAGATGAAGTGACTAAGACAGCTAAGGCAGCTTGCAGCTATGAATGTTTCTTTGAGAAAGTGGATGAATTGATTACCAAATCTTTTTCCTGGACTTGTGTCTAATAATCAGACACCGTCAGAAATGATATAATTCAATGTTATTTCTCTCCTGAGTCTGTAGTCACTATTCTGCTATATTACTCAGTTGTGAGTTTTGTAATATATTTGCATACATTTGCATTTGTTGTTGTTAAATCTAATGTATTACACTTTTGAGCTCATATTAACTTTCCTGTTATCATTGAGTGTTTTCCTAATGATAAGTTTGTGGTTGAGTGCCATGTAAGAAAAACACCCATTTTATTGACAGTGTTGTCTGTACATATATTGGAATCTAAATGCACACTGCTAGTGCTTTTAATTAGTACCGTTAAGTCATTATTACAGAAAATGTTTTCTAACTCTTAACACGGGGGGGTGCAGGGGGGCTTTCCCCCCTGCAAAAACGTGATATGTCACATAGGAGTTTGATTTACATTAGCTCATATACAGCTATCACATCACATTTTCAGTGACAATGTTGACTCAAATGTGTCGATCATTTGGGGTGACATTGTATACGCTCAAAATGTTTCGTTTCAGTTTAACTTTTCGTTATTTTGAACGACAAATGTTTTGCCGTTTGAAATAATGATAATAAACATATATATATATATATAAAACATGGATCTGCTCATGTACCAAACCTGACTAATGTTCCTGTTATCCTTCCTTGCCCTTAACTCACCATATCTTTCCTCCATCACCTCAACTACTTGCTTACGATTCTCTTAAACAAACATATAAATAATGTATAATAGCTTTTTTCTCATTCCTCTGTATTTAACCACCTTTGCGTATTGTTGATGTTCTTCATGCTTCACTGTTGCAGTCATCACATTTGGGTTATCTGCTTGCAGTAGCCCTCAGTTGGCCTGATTAACAAAGTCTTGGGTCCTGCATCGGTTGCTGTCTCATCTTCAATGACGTCAGGTAGTCAGCGGCATAAAGCATGCAGCCGACACCATTACATCAGTCTTTCTTGCCATGCGGTGCCCAAAGCAGAAGCAGTTCACAAGTGCGGTCGGCCGACTCCTGAAATTTTTGTTTTCAAGTTTCAGAACCGAAGTCTTCAACTAAGCTAAGTACCTTATTGGGGAAACTTTTTCTTGCTCTAAACCAATGTCAGTAAAAGTTAATAATTGTATTTCTTGTGGAAAGCAAATATCTCATAAAGATTTTCATCTGTACTGCATTCCTTGCTTAGGCCCTGACCACGACGTACCTCACTGCCGGTTTTGTGCCTTATTTAAACAACAAACTATTCATCGTCAGTTTATTTACACTTCTAAATATATTGGTACTCACTTCAATTATCCAGATATGGCTTCGGTAAGCCATCTGACTACCGACATTCTGAAAAAATGCAAAGATAAAGACAGAGACAGACCGCATAGGTCCAAAGCTGCCGACGATGCTTCTCCTAAGCTAGTCGCCAGTTCGCCAGTACTCAGTGAGGCATTTTCGCAGCCCCTGATACCCGCTACTTCAGATTCACAGGCCTCTACTGATATCGATTCGGAGTCTGGTATGCCGCGAGATGCTTCAACTTTGGAACCTGCGGATGTCTCTACCTTGGATGGGTCTGGAGCCACTGTGCAAGCTCCGGCTTCTGAGGGTGTATTCAAGCCTACTGACTTGCATATTAAACCAATGCCATCTTCTTCTTCAAGGCTTAAAACTCGATCCATGCCTAGAAAACTGACGCCCATACTGCATGGTCAGGCCTCTATGCCTAAAGAACAAATGATAAGAATAGCTAAAGACCTTATTACTTTAATCAGGGGAAGCCACCCTTCCCCCTCTAAGAGACCTAGGACTGAGTTTGCTTATGATTCTTCTGATCAGGACTCTGAAATTTCTGTTTCCTCTGATGACCAGGATGTACCCTTATCTACCTATGAGGATTCTGATGCAGAGGACTCTATTCCCTCTGCTTCCCCTCCAGAGGATTTCCCTTTTGGTGAAGCCTCGCATACTCTTAGGGAGCATTTCTGCTGGGAAAGCCAGGATTACTCTGACTCTAAAAAGAGGCTTAGGGATTTCTTACTCCTGCCCCAACACAAGCCTTTAGCTATCCCCCCTGTACTGGACATTGTTGATGATGCCTTTTCGGAATCTAGCTTGGCCCCTGCCTCTTTACCTCCTCCTCCCAGAAAACCAGATAGATATTACAGGGTTCTTGACTCTCACAAGTTCCTCTTTAAAAATCCTACTGCGGATCCTGAGACCATTTCACAGGGACCCAAGGGCATTAAGGCTACTACTGCCAAAAATCCTACCCCCTCTGATAGAGATTCCAGGGTGCTGGATAGATGGGGTAAGAAGGTATACACTTCTGCAACCTTGGCCATTAGGGCCTTAAATTGCCAGTTTCATATGTTAAAGTATCAGCAGTATATTATTGGATTGCTTAAACAGAAAATTATGTTGATTCCTGACTGTGCTGAAAATAAAGATTTACAGGATTTAATGCATTCTGCTGAACAGGTTGGAAAACATACTTTGCAATGTGGTTTTGATTGACTAGAGGCATCTTGCAGGGCTGCTGTCACTGGGTCTGTTCTTAGAAGGTATGCGTGGCTTAAGGAGCAATCTTTGCCAGATCATGTTAAAGCTAAATTACTGGATGCTCCCTTAAACCAAGACCGCCTGTTTGGCAACAAAGCAGAAGTAGTACTTAAAAAGATGGAGGAAAAAAGCTAAATCTATGCAAACTGTTAAAGTTTTCCTGCAAGTACAGCCTCCCAGATTTAGTAGGCATTGGCCCTCTAAGAATTGGTCCTTTCCTGCCTCTTCCAGGCTTTCTCAGTCCAGACCCAGAACCAGCAGAACTCCCAGGCTTCAGTCCCAAGGTACTCACAGAATTAAGCAGTGGGGGGCTCCCACTTCCAAAGCAGGGAGCGGTAAGACTCCCCCTATGGTAAACTGTCTCAATGACTTAACTTTAAATCTTCCAAGCCCTGCACAACTGACTGTTCCTTTAGGGAGAAAGATTGCCTTGCAGGCAAAAAATTTGGAACTCATTACTCAGGACAAAGGGGTTTTAAATATAGTTTCCCCAAGGATACAGATTCCACTTTCACTCCTTACCAACTCCAAACAGTTGGCCATATCTACCCCCAAATCAGTGGACAGAGGCTCAAAAGCAAATTCTCTCTCTCTCTCTCTCTCTTAAGCATCAGGGCTGTTCAACCTGTTCCAGAAGAGGAAAGGGGAGAAGGTTCTACTCAAGCCTTTTCCTGGTGCACAGAAAAGACAACTCCTGGTGTCCTATCCTGGACCTCTCTATCCTAAACATATTTTTGGTGATCCCAAAATTCAAGATGCTAACTCTTCACCAGTTGCTTCCTATGCAAGGCAAGGATGCCTGGTTGGCAACACTGGATTTAAAAGAAGCCTACCTGCACATCCCAATAAGGGAATCTTGCAGAAGATACCTACGCTTCAAAGCAGGTTACATGCACTATCAGTTCTCTGCACTGCCCTTTGGCTTATCTACTGCACCCAGGGTATTCACAAAATGCCTAGCTCCAGTCATTGCATTTTGCAGACAAAGAAATATCCAAATATATCCATACCTGGACAATTGTCTAATTCAGGCAGAAAGTCAGGACATACTATTGAATCATCTGGCATTTGTACAGAAATTACTAACTTCTCTGGGGTACACCATAAACAAAAATAAATCACATCTTGTACCCTGCCAACAAATTGTATTCCTGGGAGCAAGCTTGAACACATCTTCTCAGATGTCCTTTCTCACGCCAGAAAAACAAGTTCATTTGACAGCCTGCTTCAAACTACTGGCCACAAAGACCCAGCTATCTGCAAGGAAAATACTGCAAGCCCTGGGGTTCATGGCCTCCTGCATTCTCCTAATTCCATATGCAAGACTGCATATGAGGAACCAACAATTGTATCTAAAAAGCCGATGGTGTCAACATTCTCAAGATCTAGAAGCAATGATTCCTATTATGCCTGTCACCAAAACAAGGGACTGCCATTCACTCTCCCCCTGCTGCCCAAACCCTAACAACAGATGCATCAGACTATGCATGGGGGGCTCACTTGGCAGGGAAGTGCATTCAGGGCAAATGGAACCCAAGTCAAATGCACCTGCATATCAATCAAAATGAAATGTTAGCTGTACATAATGCTCTGACAGCCTTCAAGGACCACATTCTTCCAGGGCAATTAATGTTGAAGACGGACAATACCACTGTTATGTGGTACATAAACAAGCAAGGGAGAACCCACTCATACCCTATCTGCAGACTAGCCATGGCTCTGTGGAACACAGCCTTGAGCTACCAAGTGCACCTACAGGTTCAGTTCCTGCCAGGAAAGCTAAATACATTGACAGATGAACTAGGCAGAAATCTCATGGACCCACACGAGTGGAATCTGGAACCAAAGATATTCAACATGTTGAGAAACAAATGGAGGAGCCCAGATGTAGACCTGTTTGCCTGCCCCCAGAACTACCAGTTGGAAAAATTCTGCACCAGGACTCCCCACAAGCAATCGTGGAAAGTGGATGCCCTGTCCTTCACCTGGAAAAACGTATCAGTTTATGCCTTTCCCCTTCTTCCTCTCATCTCCAAGGTACTACTAAAGATCAAACAGGACAAACCAAGGAAGATACTGATTGCACCAGACTGGCCATGCCAACACTGGTACCCCCTTTTGTGCAATGTGTCACTGCTGGCACCATGGCACCTGCCTCAAACCCCTGCCCTGCTGTCCCAGCAGGAGGGCCAGATTCTGCACCCACAGCTTCAAACCCTGAACCTGGCAGCCTGGCTAATTACCTGATCTCTCCATTACCATCCCTCAGTAAGCAAGTGTTGGATGTCATTCTGGAGGCAAGGAGGCCTAGTACTAGAAAACTCTATGCTGAAAAATAGAAAAGATTCTGTTCCTGGAACCAAACTCAGGGGATGGGCACAGCAGCACCCAATTTACCTCAGATTCTTCAATACTTAACTGAGATGCTGCACAAGGGCCTTTCCTTTTCCTCCATCAAAATTCATGCCTCAGCCATTTCAGCTCTTTACAACACAGAACCACCCCTCTTCTCTCATCCACTGCTGAAGCAGTTCCTCAGAGGGGACAAAAATTTAAGACCACCCAGGAGAGCCACTACTCCAGCCTGGGACCTTAACTTTGTATTGGAAAATCTCACTCTACCTCCCTTTGAGTCAGCTGCAAATGCAGAGTTGAAATTCCTTTTCTGGAAAACAGCCTTCCTTTTAGCCATCACTTCAGCAAGAAGGGTGTCTGAATTACAGACCCTCATGGCAGTGGAGTATTTCATCATATTTCGTGCAGACAGGGTGTCCCTCAGGACCAATCCCTCCTTCATGCCCAAGGTGGTATCCAGTGTGGCCCTTAATCAGTCCATTCATTTGCCAACCTTCTTTTCAAATCCACAGAAGAAAAGGGAATGAATACTGCACTCCTTAGATTTGCACAGACAACTTAGGTTTTATTTGGACAGGATGAAACCTCTCAGGAAATCTGAACAACTGCTGGTTACATTCACTGCAGGGGCAGAGAGGAAGGCCATTTCAAAGCAAACCATTTCTAAATGGATAGGCCATTGCATTAATTTCTGCTATAAGCACCATGGAAAACCTACCCTACAGGGGATTAGACCACATTCAACCAGGGCTGCATCTACCTCTACAGCCTTTCTCAGAGGTGTCCCTACCAGGGACATCCTAAAAGCTGCTACCTGGAGTTCTGTACATACCTTCACCAAGCATTACCATTTGCCAATTTTTTCTAAATCCAGAGCTGGCTTTGCCACTGCAGTCTTGCAGGGCCTTATAGCTGTTCATAATACTATCTAATTTCCTCCTCCCATTCTTAGCTTTGGGAATCTACCCAAATGTGATGACTGCAACAGTGAAACATGAAGAACATAGTACAGTTGTGTACACTTACCATAAATGTAGATGTTCAAGTATATTCACTGTTGCAGTCCTAGCTACCCTCCCTCCAACCCCTGCTTTTTAGTGGATTTGCTTTTTTGTTGGAGGTCTAACCTTGTGTATATATAATTGCTTCCATTTATGGGGGCACCTGACATCTGGGGCAAGAAAAACTGATGTAATGGCATTGGCTACATGCTTTATACCCCTGACTACCTGATATCATGGAAGATGAGACAGCAACCAATGCAGGACCCAAGACTTTGTTAATCAGGCTGGCTGAGGGCTACTGCAAGCAGCTAACCCAAATGTGATGACTTCAACAGTGAATACACTCGAACATCTACATTTATGGTAAGTGTACACAACTGTACTTTCTTTGAACTGCTCTCCTTAAACTTGTGCATCGTATATTCTTGTAACGCAGTGTATTACATATACTATTCATTATTTCTGTTATATAATGTTTCTGTATGTTGGAGCTTTACTCCCGGGGCCTTCACTGCAAATGGACACTTGCTGTCCAGTCGGCTGTCCCGGTCAACAAATGTTAAATAAACAAAAATAAAAACATTGTTTGCTGTATTTTAAGCTGCTTAACTTTTCCATCTCTGTTGTATACCATAATACCTTGGATCTCTCTGTTGTATTACCTTCTAAATAATTCAGATCCAGTGCACTTTCTATGCATTTCCTTGCCTACTCTGAGGTGTGTAATATTTTGCTACATGACCTACAAGATTCAGAATAATGTGCTACCACTTTCTTTAAAAGGCCTTGTATTCATTTCTTTAAGTTTCCGCTTAGTAAAAATGCTGGTGCTCTTTTGCAGAATTGCTCTGCTACCATGAACCCAGGCCAGAAGGGTCATAGCAAATCAAAGTTCTTTGTAAATATAAGATCACTTAGATAGCACGTACCTGTATTTGTTTAACATCATTCATCATTCCATTTTAACTACCCTGTGTGGTCTTGTTTACTTCCATATCAGAAAAGCCCTTCAAGTGTTTTTGAATGCTGTTACAGCCTTCTTACTGTTTCCACTTGGAGCACTTTGTTCCTATATGTCCATGGTTTTGAATGCTCTACCCCCTCGACCTTCCTGAATGCTGAGCATTAGTACCAACATGGGTGGCCTGCTTTTTTCTCTTCCATTACTGCATAGGCCTATTCAGCCACACTCCATCAGCCTCTCTTTATTTCTGATTCTTTTTTTTTTCAAGTTATGCTTAAAAGGTAACTTATATTTGTTGTAGTTTTAACTGTAGTGTTTTCCCAGTATACCTCTTTCTTTAAACAAAATATGTAAGTTCAACATAAAGAGTACTATCAGTAAAAAACTAATAAAAGTATATGTGCTTTAATAAGATATCTCTGAATGCATTACTCAGTGCACAGAATAGTACATATAAACCTTGTTAGTAAATAGAGAAAAAAATGCAGGGGGAGGGGGCTGTATCCTTTTCTTTGTAAGAGGCTTTATAGACACAAGTTCCGTATTTGGATACCTTATCTAATTCTGGGAACCATTTGTCCACATTGAAAGTATTCAACATAAGCCATTATTCCAGTAAATGTATGTATACATAGACCTTGCATGTTGGGTGGAATCATGTCGACTTGCCAAAGGTAGTATTGCGATGGTAAAAAGTCTGAAAACTTCCTGCTAAAACTACATTCATTGAACATAAGGGAAACACAGATATCCCCACACCCCTTAAACTTGTATATACCAATTCTGAGCTTGGACAACGGATGAGAAAAACTCCACTATACGTAGAGTTGTTTAAGTGAACAGAATTTAAACATTTTACATTCCCTGAAACTAGCTTCAGTGATTTGACACATTCCTGTTTTAGATGTGCTGTCCATTAGCATGCCTCTCAACCTCTAAATGCAAGTATCGGGGACAAAGGCAAGAAACAATGAAGGGAAACAGTCATAAACTCAGGGGCAGGTTTGACGCTAATCATCAGACATGTGTAGACAACTCCTAAAGTAGATTATGCATTAGCAAGCATTTTTGGCATTCCTCTCTGCTATGTATTGCAGCAGCCCATAATGTCTGGATATAGAACTCTTATTAATGAGATGTTCATTATATAGGTAGTGGTTTTATGGCAAAGAATTGTGAATATAAGTTGCTAAATTATGACAAACATAAAATTCTCACGATTTATAGCCTTTAGAAGTGGGATACTCATTCAAGAGTCATGCTGCGTCTGGGTATACTTACAATAGTAAAAGAAGAAAATATGTTCCTGAGTTTTGCCCTTTATCTTCACCCCCCCATGCCCATTATTTTTAAATGGATCCCTTTTTTGTTCCTTCTGGTGTGAGGTTGAGGGTGATATAAGGATACAAAGACCAAAAGTGACCTTCAATTCATTGTTGACCACCTTTGCTCATTGCTTGGCCAAAAAGCACAAGTTCTGTGAGCATACCTCTCAGCTGTCTCTGATTTAGTAGAATGTCCCTAATTTTGCCTCATATGTTTGCCCTGTCCCTTGTATTTTTTCTGGTAAATTATTGTGGATTAAATTCAGTCAATAATGCCACACAGTCACAGTGGAGTTTTATATCTCTTATTGTTCATAAAATGCATGTATATGGAAAATTCATTGCTCTCTTAACTCTTTAAGGGAACTAGAATGATGTTTAAAAATTATCCCCCCATTATTTATGGTTTTGTCTAGTATTCTTGAGTGCAGAAGTTGATGGTTATAGCTAATAGTATATGGGAATGGAAAGGACACACTACCATGTTTTGCTTGACACAGTAGCATGCCTCCATATCATATGCTATGAAGTGGTCTGCTTGTGGTGCACAGTGTAAGGCACAATACCCACCATGAAAGCCACTGGCCTGGTGAGTGGAGTTCATTTCCTTTAGCCTCCAGTTGCCATCTGTGTAGAACTGCACATAAAGCAGTATAGTGCAGAGCAAATTGAAGATGAGGTATGTGGTAACCTGGGAATGGAAAACACTGGAGTGGGTGGTGGATTGTTCCTACAACAGCCTAACAATTAAAAGAGATGTAGCATGATCTTGTGAGCTTTCAGCTAGGGAATCCTCAGAAATCTGCAATCTGGTTTGGAAGTGGTGGCACCAAACTTGCAGAAAGACTACTTCCACGCCCTCAACCAGTAGCTAATAGGCCAGAAACTTATATTTAACCCCTCAAAAACAAAAGCAATGCGATATCTACCAAAACTAGCCAAAGCACACAGCTTATTTAGTATTAAAGATGTTAACAATACTATCATAGAAACTACCACATACTTTAAATACCTTTGCATATGGGTGGACCAATCTCTTAACTCTCAGCTACACATTTACAACACATGCAGAAAGATCAACACACTACTGTTCTGGGCAAACAAGCTATTGCCTCTTCTGTCCAAGCCAGCCAAAGCTACCATAAGCAAAGGAATCTTATTTCAACTCAAATGTGGACTACCCATTATAGCTGTGGCCTCAAAGAAAAATGTAACCACCTTACAACTATCTCCCATAACATCTGCTAGTTCATTACTAATTCACCCAATAATGAACACCACCGCCTAACTCTCACCAAAGCTGAATGGCTGCCAGTATGTTTGGGTGCCAGCCTCCTAATAGGATCACTGCTTCACAAAGCCATTTCTTCTGAGACATTGTCCTGTCTCACTCAAGCTTTGCAACAACCCCCCCCCCTCCCACATATAATTTCAGGGGTATCTCCCAATTTCAACCCACCCTACGAACTTCAGTTGCACTGACTGTGTATTTTCCATTCTAGCACTTAAACTATGGGATTCCATTCCTCACTCAATCTGAGATGTCTGAAAGTACTCTGACTGCAGACAACTGCTCAAGGAGCACCTCTTCACCCAAGCAAAGTGCAGCTGCACTACCTTAGGTCATGTTACATGAACCCTGCAACTCTGTCACACACCCCTTTATCCCTCTTTCATCCTTTCTTATCTCGTCTCGTCACCCCCTTACTTACTGCCTCTCATTCATCCTACTTCCCTCTTCTCTTTACATCTCCTTTACACTCCTTTCTGCTCCCTTTCCCACTGATCCTTCTATCACCTTTCCTCTGTCTTCACCCCATGGTATATTTCTTCAACTATTCCCACTTCCCTCTTCTAATGTCTTCATACCTCTCTATATAATGAGATGCTGCTATCCCTGTAGCATAAGCCATTTTAGTTATTATACCTACATCTTATCCATTAGGTTCTGCTAAGCATAATTCCATTTTTTCACCCATGTTTTGACACTAACTGCTTCTTTAAGTAAATGTTGTAGCATATTCTTGTATCTGTAAAAAAAAAAAAAAATATATATATATATATATATATATATCGTTTGTTTTTACCATATCCTTGTATCTGTAAATATGTTTTGTTAGTTTCTTATGTGATCCTATTTACCCAAGCCATGCCTTCAAATGGTCCATTGAGATCAGTGCACTACCCCTGTAAACAAATATAAATAAATAAATCATCTTGTTCTAAATAACATTTCCTGTATAAATACAATATTTGCAGCAGCTGCATTATGAAAGTGATTCAAACCATCCTGACATAAGCTGTATGCAACAAACAACAGTGCTAAAGGGAGGATATCACCATGTACACAATCCTACATTATCAAAAAAAAAAAAAAGGAGCAGAAATCAACTTTTCCATTGCAAAACATATAAGCAGTAATGAACAGATATTACTGGATGCTGGTTAACAGAAATCTCCTGAAGGCTAACTGCCCAATCAAATAATAAACACTGCCTAAACAAAACTGAACACATTGTTTTAATAAGAGTAAGCCCTTTTGCACATCCTGTATGAGGAATTCAATGCACCTGTTTATTGTATGATTACAGTAGTGCAGGAAAAGGAGAGGCATTTTAATATGGATGACATGGTACTTGCACAAATTGCAGTCTCACAGATCTATTATATTAATAGCAAATGTGGTTAAGAAAATATGACTGAGGAGTTAATGATTGACAGTTTAGAAACCGACCCCTTATACTGAATCCATTTACCATACAGGATCAGAGCTGGATCATGGTCATATAGGCCCTACACAGTGGAATGGACCAAGCCCTCCCCCCGCAGCCATTCTGATGTCCTATTACTTGTCTTTCTTCCCCCCAGTTACCATAACATAGTTCAAAACTGTCAGCGTGAATTTTATTTTCCTCTTTACTTTTGAAATGATAGTAAAGATATGGATTTAATTTAAAATGTTTAATTTAAATACTCTTTGTTTACCAAGTTAGTCCCACCAGGCTAGTAATGTCTTTCTGGGGGTGATCATTGGTACTATTTATGTTACTAGGGGACATTTGGCCAAGGCTTTGGGAAACTTCCCCTACTTGTTTTGATTGCTGAGGTGGATATAAAACATGTCATTGTGCCTCCCATTAACACAGACAGATGGGACTTCAGTTTAACATCTCATCCAAAGGACAACACACTTAAGAGTGGGACACTCCACCCCCTTAAAGTGCTATGCAGTATCAGCCATCCACCTGCATGGTGTGGTAATAGAGCCCACAACCATTTGTGCCAAAGGCAAGTGTGTTACCTGTTAGGGTGCTAACACTGCTTTGAAATTTTATAACACACTCTCTGATGGCCATTTACTAAACAAAACTGTTGCAAATTGAAAACAGACTTAACTTGAGCAACAGTAAACTTCTCTTCCCCTGAAACTCATATTCCATGAAAATGCATCCCTGTAGTGTTGAAGATTTTTTTTTCCATTAAACATATGATCATAGGAGGTTACTAGGCTATCGGCCAATAAGTCATTTCAAACTTAGGCATTTCATCCCAATGTAATACCACAGATACTGTAGTCAGTACCAAGGATTGTATTTAGTAATAACTGCCCATGTCCAAGAGGGTTGTGAGCACTATCCCCAGTAAGAATTTATGGTGCCCCATCTACTCATCCAAGTTTCTCTTGAACAGTGTCATAGAGGTATTCTGCCTCACATAAATTGACAGTCTATTCCAAAGATGCAGCAGTCACTGGGAGACAAAGCTGTCTCTCCAGCACATTTATGAACCAAAAAATTGTGATAACTAACTTAGATGGTAGTTGGTGTAGAGGATTAAGGCTCTTGTCTGCTGTATCTAATGTACAGGGTTTGAGCCTGAAAAAGCTATTTAACTAACCTGCCATACCTAAATGTCCAAACAAAGGTTTTCAGTATTAAGCGAAGTCAAAAGCTAATGTTCACCAGAAGACAATTTAATGAAGTGCTTTTCGTCTGCACTGTGTGCAGACTTCTTCAGACGTACAAAAAACCTTTTAAAAACTTCCTTTAAAAACATTTAAACTGGTGTAATGAACCAATCATAACACACAATTAATTAAGGTAATTAATTAGGGCTGCTGCATTGATTGTTAGCATGCACCATGAAGTAAGCTCAAAGTAAACTTTTATGCAAAACCCTCAATGAATAACTGGATCAGCGATTGTCAAACACACTAAAGAAACTTCGTGACAAAAGTATAAACTTAAAAATTAACACAATAAAAGTGAGCAAAAGTTCACAAACCAAAGCTCATACTAAGCTTTTAAACTTATATAACCAATAAAATAAAACTAACAAATGTATATAAGCAAATTACAGCAGATATATACATAATTCATTAATGGTAAGCCAAGGAAGTTACTTAACCATGATATCTTACCCTCACCTTTTCAAACTTTTTAATTTAAGAATACTACTTATAGAGCAAGACTCACTAAGACCTGGGAAGGTACAAGCATTCAGTTTGATTTGCCAGGTAAGTTCTAATTCTTCTAACAAGAGGTATAAGGGTGCCCCCCCCTTCTGTCATTATTCACCTGGTCTCTTACTAAAAATTTGAAACTATGATTCTTATATTTTAGAGTATGTTTGGCTAATGTGTTGTCTAATTTGTTTCTAGTTTTTGCATATTGATGTTCATAAATGCGTTCACAGAGCCTACGCTCAGTTTTTCCAACATAGAACGCAGGACAACCTTGACATATTGCCGTATACACCACCATTTTGGAGTTACAATTATACCTGCTCCTTACCTTACATTGAAAGTTCTGTGTAGTGACTCTATTAGTCTCTATTATGTATTTACAATAATTGCAACTTTGGCATTTGTGCATGCCAACAGTTCTCGTAAAGTTAGAAACAAATTGTTGTAACAGTGACTTCAAGTTCTTACCCCTTCTAAACGTAATGATGGGGTGGTCACCAACTTTAGTTGCAAAAGTGGGATTACTCATGAATAATGCCCAATTTTTCTTTATGCTCTCAATACATTGATGACTAGATGAATTAAATGTCAAAATGAGTTTCGGACCAAAGTATGAAGGTTTTTCCAAGTGGGTTACAGTACACCCTTCTGTTAGTGAGTGGGTATTAGTGCCTTAATACTGAAAACCTTTGTTTGGACATTTAGGTATGGCAGGTTAGTTAAATAGCTTTTTCAGGCTCATACTCTGTACCTAGAACTTACCTGGCAAATCAAACTGAATGCTTGTACCTTCCCAGGTATTAGTGAGTCTTGCTCTATAAGTAGTATTCTTAAATTAAAAAGTTTGAAAAGGTGAGGGTAAGATATCACGGTTAAGTAACTTCCTTGGCTTACCATTAATGAATTATGTATATATCTGCTGTCATTTGCTTATATACATTTGTTAGTTTTATTTTATTGGTTATATAAGTTTAAAAGCTTAGTATGAGCTTTGGTTTGTGAACTTTTGCTCACTTTTATTGTGTTCATTTTTAAGTTTATGCTTTTGTCATGAAGTTTCTTTAGTGTGTTTGACAATCGCTGATCCAGTTATTCATGGAGGGTTTTGCATAAAAGTTTACTTTGAGCTTACTTCATGGTGCATGCTAACAATCAATGTAGCAGCCCTAATTAATTACCTTAATTAATTGTGTGTTATGATTGGTTCATTACACCAGTTTAAATGTTTCTAAAGGAAGTTTTTAAAAGTTTTTTTGTATGTCTGAAGAAGTCTGTACACAGTGCAGACGAAAAACGCTTCATTAAATTGTCTTCTGGTGAACATTAGCTTTTGACTTCGCTTAATACTGCAAACCTTTGTTTGGACATTTTGGTGTTTATCTTTGTTTACATTCCTAGTTTGTTGTAACCTGCCATACCTAATTAGGTTTTTCAGATACGCGCACGTGCATGCATGCAAACACACACACACACACACACACACACCTCTGAGTACCTGCATTGCTGAATGCTTGCCTCACAAGAGAAAGTAGTAGTTCTAGTCCATGTCTGTTCCAAAAAGATCCATTTCTCTGTGTTTAAATCTTATTTGTTGCTTTAGTAAATGCCCCAAGGTTCTAATGAGCATTTAAATAATTTCTGCCATTGTTATGCATGCATTCATACTAAAGGAACATGATGTACACACACTGAGTTTATCCTTAAAGAAAAAAATGCACAAATCCAAAAAAATGTACACTTTTTGTTTTTAAATTGTTTATTAACAATTAAGTGTTGTGGTAGCCCCCATAGGCCTGCCCCCAAGCCAGCAGGCCCTAGGCAACTGTGTAGGTCACCTAGTGCTGGATTCAGCTCTGTACAGAATAGTGTCTTATTATAGACATTGGTGTGAAGCAGTATCTGTCTGATGCAGCTAACATTCACTTCGTCAGATCATGAGAACTGAAATCACAGTTGCCACACAGTTGTAGTTCATGTTGGCAGTTGCTTTAGCGGAGTATCGTTGCACACTAAACACTGGAAGAAGGGCATCTTAGTGCTTTCCTGGGTGGTCCAGTGTTGCAAACTTCCAAAGAAAGAGCAAGACAGTGTTAAGTTGCCTGTCACTGCTCACTCTTTCTCTGAAATGCATTGATCTTGGAGAGTGAGAATATTAAAGTAAGGGGGATGCAGGCAGACATGTCCTCTTGCATAACTGCTTTTAATTTATATTATATATTCTCATAATAGGACAAGTCCAAGTACATGTATTACAAGAACTGTATACTCAAGCTGTAATTTAGGAGTCATTTTTGCGGTAATAGTGTGTTCAAAGTTTGATTTCACCAAGAAGGCATTGTAGATCCATTTAAAGCACAGACCAGGTTGCATTAATGCACTAACAAAATGACATCTATATTTTTAGCACTAAAGTGCATATAGATAATGCAGGTAAAAACATATATATATTTTATAGTATTTCACTGGAAAATAATTCTTCCACCCATAGTGAATTTGGTTCCAGTGCTGTGAAAGTAACTGTGATTAACAGCCATCTATTAACATCAAGATGTATTGGCATCTATGTGTTATTGGACTAGAAATCTTGTCCATGTATTATGATGACTTATTTTTGCCAGGGTTTTATTTGTTTATAACAATTTTTGCCTATAAAAGAAGGGAAATTGTTAGTGTTATGGGCAGCTAGCATTCTGTTTATGAATGCTTCAGGCCATATACAATTTTAAGATCCCTTGATGTGTGCAATTTTACATGCACATATTGCTGATCTGTGCCAATGTTTTATTCCTTTAGAACATTTTTTTGCTTTCATGTAGTAATCAAAAGAAAATTATTAAACCTTTTTTTGTGTAGAGAAGGAGCATTTTTAGGATTTATATAGTATTAAGATACATTCCCAGCTATGTGCAAATTGTGACTACTGAATATTTGTCATCATCATCAACCCACTTGTTCCCATTTACTATGTGGGGCTGGGGTGTCATGTCAACTGTCGCCATCTCTCTGGATTCAGTGCCACTCTTCTGCATTCATTGCCACTCATGCCAGACTGTCACAGATTTCCCCTCACAACATCCATCCACATCTTTCTTTGCTGGATGCCCTCGCTTCCTCTTGCCTTCTTTCTCTCTGTCCCAAATCCTCTTCACCTTATTGTCTTCTGCTTTTCTGCACATGTGCCCAAACCACCGTAATCTGTTCTCTTTGAACTTTTCCGCAGTTGGAGCTACTTTGGCTTCTGCACTTATGTCCTCATTTCTTCAGCTGTCCCACAGTGTGCATCCTATCATCCATCTCAGGCACTTCATTTAGATCACCTCTATCTTCCTCACCTGCTCAGCCTTTGCTCCCCAAGTTTCTGTATCATACAGTAGTACTGGCTGCACCACTATCTTGTACACCATACTTTTTAGCTTCTTTAGCATTTTTCTGTCATACACAACCCCTGACCTCTGTCATTTGGTGGCATCTCCTGTTATTCTAGCTTTGACCTCTTCATTCAGACTTCCCTTCTCCTCAACCACCCACCCAGATACTTGAAGCTGTTAACGTTTTCCGCTGTCTTACTTTCTATCTCACTTCTCAGCTTTTTCTGATTCTCCCACTTGCTACCATAACCGCTGTCTTATCTGTACTATTTCATCCCATGTGGCCTCAGTTTTGCATTCCAATCTGCCTGTAATGCCACATGATCTGCATACAGCAACTTGGTTGATCTGTCCCCTCCGACCTGTTTGCTACTGTAGTACATCACCAGTATGAACAGAAGTGGGCTCAGAGCTGAACCCTGATGCCCACCCACTTCCACTGGGAATCCCTCTGTGAGACCAGTCACTGTACTTCAGTCACTGGGTCTTTGTACATATCTTGCACTAATTCTACCAATATTTCTGGTACTTTGAAAAACTGCAGGACTGTCCAAATCAGCTTTCTTGGGATCTTGTTATATGCTTTCTCCAAGTCTAGGAATGCATAGTTAGACTAGACTCTTTACTCATCTCTAACCTCTTCTCAAGTGTCTGTCTCACTGCAAACATTGGGTCAGTTGTGCTGCATCCTAACTGAATCTGAACTGCTCATCTCTGATCTTGTGTTTACTACTCTCCGTTTTCATTTATCAATCACCCCCTACAGAACTTTCATGCAATGTGACAGGAGTCTGATACCTCTGTACTTCCAACAGTTGTGAATGTCCCTTTGTTCTTAAACACACTGGAACTAGTATGCTTATTCTCCAGTCATCTGGGATGTACCTTTCTCTCTACACTGCTATAAGCACCCTCAGGAGCCATTTCTCACCTATCTCATTCAGCATCTTTATCGTATCTGCTGTGATCTCATCTGATCTTGCTGCTTTCTCTGATTGAGTTATTTTAATTTAGGGAGTTTTTGCTGTTTTCCTTTAAGCAAAGGGAAATTTCTAATTTTCTGTATATGTTTGTTACAACCCTTAACACAGATGGTCTTCTAATTGGCTATTGACTTTAAATTAGTACTCATATTGTGCTGCATAGGATGGTGTAGTGCTCTGTTTGGCTGGGATGCTCTGAGCTCCACATAGTTGACAGAGTTGTTAAATAAGTTAATTTGCTTTTACTACTTTGATCTTTTTCTCCAGTCTAGTAGAGCTATACTATGCTACGCACAGCAGCAGGGCTTTATGTAGTCAAAAGAAACAATAAGTTGTTTTTAAATTGTTATATACCTCCTGGGTCCCTTAGCTATCATTCTCTTGACTTAGTTTGGTCCCTTCCTAGTTTTTTGTATCCTTGCAGAAAGTTGCCGCAGGTGGCACTACTGAGGTTGTGTCCTCCTGCTGTTTATAATAGCAGCCACTTGTTGCTATGCTGCATTGGAGAGGTAAACCAGGTGTTGCTGTGCATGGTCACGCTGACCCATGCTACATGATGACTAGTTAGGTTCCTCTGCCTCTATCATTATTTCAGGTCATCTCATGTCTGGTCTGCAGTTATCTGTACATGGAGCAGTAGTCTGTAACCCTGGGGAAAGAGCTGTGGTACCTGTTTATGTGTTTCTTTGTCACTGAGTTACTAGCTGTTGTGGAAACATTGCCTGTAATAAGAAATGTTAATACTACATAATACTACCTAAGCTTTTTGGCACCTGTGCCTATAGCTTGTGTCATCTCTTGCCATATAATACTGAGAACATTCCAGACATCTAGCACATATTATCACAGCAAACAACATACAGTTCTACTTCAAGCATGTATTTGTAATTACAATTCCTAAAACCCATACAACCTGCTCCATTGAGAATACTGTCCTGTAACCAATTTCTGCCAACCATAAAAACATTTGACAAACTCATTTATGAGGAGGTATATGAATACCTTGGCAAACATAGATTCCTAACCCATTAACAACATGTCTTTCATAGTCAACACAGTGCATTAACCTCTATATTCATCTTAACAAATTAAATATTCAGATCTATGGAGAAGCACGGGTTGACTGGGGCTATTTCACTTACTTCTGCAGGGTCACTGAAAGTCTAGACAACTCACTGCTAACACAAAGAATTTAACACCTAGGACTTTACTGACAATACAGCTGACTAGCTTATAAAGCTAGCTGACTATTTTAAAAAGCTACTTAACAAATAGAACTTTCATATTGTTGAAAAGTAACTTATCCACTAGCACATGCACCTTCTCTGTCAAAGTCCCACAAGGCTGTATATTTGGTCACATGCTAGTCTTTCTGTTTATAAATGACATAACAATTACCAGCTCTCCTTCTAACTACACCTTTCATGCCGATGATGAAATCCTTCACAGAAGTGGTCTGTCCTCCACAGGTAGCAAACTGATTTTCAAAATAGTTTCTCTTCTCTCTCCTCTCGGTCTCTCTCTCTCTCTCTCTTTATCTGTCTTAGCCAGTGGCTTATTAATAACTATTTGCTCTATATGTGATTAAAACAGCAACTGTGGTTCTTTATTACTCAACACAACATAATGAAATCACTCTTTGTAGACATATGTATACCCAATAATAAGCCCATCTCTAAAGCTGACAAACACAAATATCCTTGCTTAATTTTAGATCCTAATCTCAT
The DNA here is from genome assembly GCF_019279795.1 of Protopterus annectens. NCBI lineage: Eukaryota > Metazoa > Chordata > Ceratodontiformes > Protopteridae > Protopterus > Protopterus annectens. Next base: position 1,317,775,977 of record NC_056739.1, read on the forward strand.
ATTCAAAACCCACACCAAATCAACCATCTCAAAAGTCAAATTCAGCTTAAGACCTCTTACTCCATCTCAGAGCACCTAACAAAAGAAGCCAGGCAGGTTCTGGCTACAAATATCTTCATGTTAAAGCTTAATTACTGTGGAGGTTTGTTTAAGTATTACACACATTTTATTCTATACATGTTGTTTTCACAGTTTTTATGCATTTTATTTAATTTTTTTTTTATTTTGGAGCCTTCTATAGTTTAGTCAATTCATGTTTTCTAAGTTAGTGATGGATTATAATAGGGTTATTCAGGCAGCTGCCTGGGGGGTTTGATATCAGGGGGCCTGTGGCAGGTTGGCTGCATGTTGCTGTTTTTCATACTAGCAAAGCTATTTTATTCCAGTTTAACTACCTTTTTAATGTGCTTGCCACTGCATGTATGTGCACTGGAAGGTAAATACAACATGCTGGGGCTTTGTGGGAGGACTGACTACTTCTGGTCATTATTCCTTTTTGGGACCTGAGCTGTGCTTGCATTATTTGAACACAAACGTTTGGATGTGAACACACATTCTTATTGATGATCTGAGCTTCCTGAAGAAAGAGAGAGGGCAGGAAGTGTGTGTGTGTGTGTGTGTGTGTGTGTGTGTGTGTGTGTGTGTGTGTGTGTGTGTGTGTGCGCGTGTGTGCGTATGTTTGTGTTAGTTAATTTTGTTGTGCTGTTTACCTGCTTGTAAAGGACCATGGCTATTTACCATGAATTGCACCTTGATTTCTTCTAAAATCTGGTAAGACAATGCAATTATGTCAGTGAATAAGGCTAGTCAATAGAATTTCCTAGTTCTTACTTGTTAAATGACATCCCTTTTTTAATAGGACAGGTATATCTTGTAGAGGATATTGCTGCTGTGGAGCAGACTTCCCATCCACATGACAAAATTCATCCCTGTCCATATTCAAGTACAACATAGATCTGTGGATGGGAAACAGAAAATTTATCCCAGGATTTCTCCCTGTACTACTGATTAACAGAGGCAGCTCCTAAATATCTGATCCATGGGTCCCCTCAAATTATCTATTTTATGATCCCAGTTTTTCTCATCAGTGGTAATATAATCAACCATGAGATAAGTAAACCCAATGTATAAAAAAGGGATAGGTTATATGGAGCACAGAGGAAAAAAATGGCTAGGCTTACAATAGTCTGCAAGGGCAGCTAGACTAGTATTTACCTATGAACCTATATATTTGTTAATCAGGTGAACCCACTATAGTGCAACCCAGGAGCACTGTCTGGTTAAGTGATTTGCTCAGAGTCACACAGATGGGAAATGGAAGGACTGGAACCATGCATCTTTGACTATAGGAAGCAGGTCATTAAGAGCTTAAAGCCTTAGTCCTGTGCACTAACCCTCAGACCTTTTGTTAATTTCATTTTTTTTTTTTTTTTGGTAAATCCCTGAGGTTTACAGTCAGCCAAATGTACCAGTTTTGTAATTCTTGTTATTAGAAACACGTTTCCATGCAAAACGTGTTTATCTGTTAACTTTTAAGTGCATTAGAGCTGCTTGGTACATAAGGCTTTCATCTGAGATAACTTTCTGGTCTATTATTTATGAATGTATTCATTCCCTTGATTTCAAACAGGTATTTGAAGTCATACAAGGAGCTATAATTGATGGTCTTGAGTGTGAGTGTGTGTTTGTGTGTTTGTGTGTTTGTGTGTTTGTGTGTTTGTGTGTGTTTGTGTGTGTGTGTGTGTGTGTGTGTGTGTGTGTGTGTGTGTGTGTGTGTGTGTGTGTGTGTGTGTGTGTGTGTGTGTGTTTGTGAATAAATGGTTTCTGCATCACAGTGTAGTTATGGTATAAAACAAGGAACCAATTGTAATAAATGGGAGCATCACCATATGAGCCATGCTGTTAGGGTACGAGTCTTAGTTCCGTGTTCTGATACTGTGTTTATTTCCTGGCTGTGAATAAACTGGACAGCATGAAGTCTATTAGTTTAATGTTAATATTTTAACTGTTAATATGTTTTCAGTTAAGCTTTTATTGTAGGCGTGTAATGCACTATCTGTGTTGGCGTACAGCAGGTTGTCTGCTACTTAGTGCAGATGAGTAAGTCAACGAACTGTTAATGAGCTTCCTGTAATGCAGGCTTTGATCTACTCAGCCTTTTGTCTGCTGTGTGAGTCTGATCAGGTCACTTCACCAGACAGTGCTCCTAGGCTTTCCATGAAAGGGGGCACTTGGGTCCAGTGGTCTGTCCCAAGCAGTTAGCAAACACATTACACATTTCTCTTTTGAATTCCTACACCCTTCATATAGCCACTAATTAGGGCTTCACTATATGCTGTCTGACTATGAATCCCAGCACATCTGTTGTAGTTTAATGTGTTGCCAAATGCATTTTCCCTAAATGTGAGCTTCAAGGGAAGAGAAGTTTACTGTTTCTCAAGTAAGTCTATTTTCATTGGGAGAATGTTTTGTTTACACACTGTTTGTCAGAGTTTTCTGTAAAATTTGTTACAAAAGTTTTAAATGAAATCCAAATCTCTGTCATACTTATAAAAGTAAAGAAGAAATTTGTATGCACACTAGCAAATTTGAACAGTGTTCTATGGTATTTGGAGAGAGATGGCCAAGTAAAGGGATATAGATAAGTCTAGTGGGGGTCTGGTTCATTACTCTGCATTGGGTTCCATTTGACCAGGATCCAAGCCTATTGACTTTGGATTGTATATGCTATAACAATGCAACATTATCAACCATTGAAGTATGTCAAACCTGCACTGAGTGATGTCAGATGGAAGATACAGAGCGGTATAAATGAAATACAGCTGTTCAGCAAGTGTGTAAGCCTCCTCCAAAAAAAAGTGTGCTGTATACAGTAATATTTCTGACTTTTGTCTGTCTTGTATATGGTTGAACAAAAGCTACTCCAACATCTATACTAACATTAATTGTTTTGCTTTATTCACTGCAGAAAGGAATTAATTCCTTGATAGCCCTGGCTGTGTATCTGTGTGGCAGTTAGGGCAGTGGACTAGTTAGTAAGCTGCTTTTTATGCCAAGGATGCAGGGTTTATTTATTTTTATTTATTTTATTTATTTAACATTTTTTGAATGGCAAAATCTAACTATGACATGGAGAAACACTACAGATGCATGTCTCCGGAATGTCAGAGGAAACCGGCGTACCTGGAGGAAAACCAAATGAATGCATGAAGGACATGCACACTCCACACAGAAAGCACCCTGGCCGAGAGTGTAACCAGAGAATGTCTTGCTGTGAGGTGTCAATGTTAACCATTGCACCACCCAAATCTTTCCACCTTAATTTATCTACTGTGTGACCTTGAGTACATCTCTTAACCAACTGGGGCTATTTGGAATTTGGGCTAGGCTCCTTAAGTAGTCTGCTGGACTGCATGCCTAGTAACTAACTATTAACTTATGGTTGATTTTTGCCAGCTATTCTCTGTTACATATTTGATGTAGATCATTCTTTTATTCATTTTTTGAGTTATTTCATTATTTGTTTTAATTAATGAGTATGGATGTTGGTGGATTATAATGACAGCAGACTTAGTGGCCTTTAATGTTTGAAATGCTCTGACATGTGTACTTTCACCATTATTGGTTAATACATATTGTTTCACTGCTTACTGGAGAAAATGGTGAACTCTACAAATTTAAAATATACTCAAACAAATGTCATTATATTAAACATAATGTAAAGCAATCAGGAAGGAGAATCCAAAAGAACACAAGCATTTACGTGTGGCCCTAAAAATGTTTAGGAGGGATCATGGATGTGCTGGGGGATCATGACTTAAAAACAGCCTATGATCCGAGGTACACTTAATCATGCACTGTTGTGTTATGTATCACCATCTCATAGTGGACCCATTTGATAGCACAGATGTGCATTCACTGAAAAATGAATAGCCTGCAAAACATTTAAACTGTAGTATTTCCTCTTTATACAACTGTCTAATCATCTGTACGTATACAGAAAGCAGACACTGTATCGTGTTCTATTTGACAGCATGCAGAGCCAGGTAAAGTGAATCGGAGCCAAACGTCATTTACTTCCATATTCACTTTATTCTGTGTGTTCATCTTTTGTTGTGCTGACCTGCCATTATTACTTATTTGCAAAACAGTTACAGTCAGAAGAATGTGATCCCTTTTTGTTGGCTACCATTTCTGGATCATTAAGAGAGATGTGTTTTTTTTTTTTATTTGGGACAGGAGCTGAGGAAGATAATTGGACAGTATCTGTACATTGAGCTGGTGATCTTTGCTCAAAACAGGTATGAAATACAAGAACGATAACTCTATAGGGAGATGTACAATGTCCATGGACAGGTACCCTTTTTATCTGGTGTGCTATCCAGTGCATGTATGATACCAGCAGGAACCTCACGTGCTGTTCACAGTTTTGTTATTTTAAATGGAAACACTACATACACTCAAGATGGATGCAAAACTGGCACAACTGGGTGAATTCCAAATTCTTCAACTGTTGTTTTTAGGATCCCAAGTGCTTTTTGTCCCTGTATAAACATTGCTACTGTTTTCACTTCTGGCATTGCAACTGGAATGGGGAAGAATTTCAGTATTTAGTTTTATATTGTACTATTAGTTAAATGGGTAACTAAGTATTAATTTAATTGTGTCTAAAATTTAATGCTGTAGCTAAATAAGTGATCTGTATCTTATAGGGGTGAAGTGTATAGTTATGTGCTCTATAAGCTTTATAAGTCTCAGGTGTCTGCAAATGATATCCAAAGCTCAGCTGATTACTTTGTTTGGGTCTATAAATGGTCTTTCTGTTTATTTTAGATGTGTGTTTATTTTAGGTGTGTGATTTTGATTTTCAATAATAGATTTTAAAATAATATTTATAGATATGCCATTACCCTCGGAATGCCAGATATAGTTACACTTGCCTGCTTACTGTCTGTGATAAGATATAGTATTATTGATTTATAGGGAGTTAGTTCTAAACTAATGTGTACAATCATAATGTATACCAATCTAACCTTATGCACCTGTAAGCATAACTAATTCCATGTTATGATCTGCTAAAATTATATATATATTAAGTCTTTTAGAAAGTATGATTCTTATACTCTTTTATTAACTATTCTAAGCATCTTTTTGCATTTAAATGTACATTTTAGATTTGTATGTTAGTATTAAATACTTTTTGGAGTGGTATGAGGGTGTGGTTGTTAATGCTGGGTGACACTTGGACTATCGAGGTTAGTATTTATGTCTTCCTGTTGCATACCTGTAACATTTATTTTATACAAAAATGTTTAACAACAGAATATTTGTATATTTTACATTTGCAAATAAAATCATATCAGGGAGATGGGTGGTTAGGCACGGGTTGTAAGGTTAGGAGCATGGATGTCAGAACATCAGTTTTGAGTACAGTTTATTTTTTATGTGTTAGAAAAGGGCCTATCATTATATGGTGATGGTGAAACTAGTATCTCTGTTGACCCTATTTTGTTTTTATTGTTATTTTTTGAACTTATAGTTAGATGATTAGGGTGAATTCTTGTAATGTAAATGGTCTTCAGGACATTAAAAAAAAAATCTGGTTATGCACCTAATTTATCAAGACAAATCAAACATTATTTTTTTTACAAGAGATGCATATGACAAATGACCAATGGGACAATATTAAAAAAAGAAATTGGATTACACAGATTATATCAGCAGGGAGCAGCCTTGCATCAAAAGGTACAGCTATTTTAATTAAAAAGTCCTTCCCTGGAGAAGTGTTTGATACTAAATTTGATTCGAATGGAAGATGGTGTTTATTCACTTGCTCATACCCACAAGTTAAGTCCCTGATTTTGTTTTTGAATGTGTATAGTCCATGTTCAAACCATTTGTTCATCCAGGAAATACATAATCTGCTACTTCCATACCATAATCATTTCCTCATTATTGGTGGCGACTGGAAAGCTCTTATTGATCCACCAAATGATAGCTCGAATAACAACAGAAAACAGCCCACCCAAATAACTGCTTCTATTCAAGATTTCATGAATAGTTTTAATTTAGTTGACCCTTTTTTAATATCTGAGATTGACAAGGAGTCTAATAAATTCACTTTCTATTTGTCTTTACATAAGGTTTGGCCTAGGATTGATTATTACCTGATCTCAGATGCTTTCTCGACTAAAATTGCTAATTTTGCTCATGAGGCCAGATCTATATCTGATCATTTGAATATATCACTTGGCATTAACCTTAACCAAAAATGCAATTATGACAGTAAGATTTTCACTTGGTCACTAAATAGTAACATTCTGAAAAAAAATTATGTTTTGCAGGAGGTTAATGAATATCTAAAACACTTAGAAGCTGAATCATTGCTTTCCAATATTCCTTTAGATATACAATGGGCAGCAGCTAAAGCTGTCATTAGAGGAACACTTATCCAAAAAGCATCTTATTATAAAAAGAAAGAGAGTCTGTACATTAATAACCTCACTAAAGCGTTTAAAAAATTTGATGCAGAACTGCAAAAAGATTTTTCCCCTGATTTGGAAATTAAACTTCACGGAATTCAGAAGGAAATATATTTCTTCCACCAACAAAACTACTCTTTGACTGAATTAAAGGTTCTACATAGATACTCTAAATGGGCTCAAACTCCATCCAAGACTCTAGCAAGACTAATAAATATCAAAGAAGGACCAGACTATATAAAGGACATAAAGTACAAAGGGAAAATCCTGTATAGAAATAGTGACATTGTAAATTCATTTGTAGATATTTACATGGAAATCTACAATCCCGAAACTCAATTCCAAAAAGAACAATACATAGACTTCCTCAATAAGCTTAATGTCCCAAAACTATCTTCCACACAAATTACCCAGTTAAAAGCCCCTATAACACTAAATGAAATAACTGCAGCTATTAAAAAACTGAAACCTAATAAGGCGCCAGGCTCTAATGGATTAACAGGTGAATTTTACAAAATTTTCTGCAGTAATCTTACAAAAATCCTACTTAGCATGTATAATCATATCATATCTGACGGGATTATGGACAAGTATATTAATAATTCCAAAACTATTTTCATCCTGAAACTAAACTCTGACAAATCTCTTAACTATAGGCCTATTGCCCTTATAAATGTAGATATGAAAATGTTATCTACCATTTTTGCAAATAGAATTCAGAACGTGATGGTGGCAATTATTTCTCCAGAGCAATTGGGTTTTATAAAGCAAAGACAACTTTGTGATAATACTCCCACTTTGCATACATTATTAATGTTCCTTGAAAAGGATAATCATCCAAGATACGCTTTAACATTAGATGCAACTAAGGCCTTTGATAATGTGGATCTCAACTTCTCATATGTAACAATGGAATACTTTAATTTCCCAGATATGCTGATTAATACTATTAGGATGATGTATAAAAATGCTTCTACTTCCCTTTATATAATTAAAACATTATCAGATCCTATTAAAATTACAAATGGCGCCAGACAGGGGTGTCTGCTATCACCCTATCTTTTTAACTTGTATCTTGAACCTTTTCTTATCTGGATCAAACAGATGACCTATCATTATATCCCAAAAATCTATAACATCGAAATAAAGTACTCGGCGTTTGCAGATGACCTTAACATTTACTTTGAGCTTCCTAACACAGACCTCCAGAAAATTCAAAACTCTGTTGATCTCTTTTTTAAAGTTACTAACTATAAGCTTAACCACACCAAATCATTCTGTTTTCCTTTGAATCCTAAGAAGCATTTAGAATACTACTTCCCCCTTTCTGACATACCTCTTAAATATTCAATAAAGTATCTGGGTATAAACTTCCGACTGCAATACTTCTCAGT
>NC_056739.1:1317788852-1317903852 GCF_019279795.1 Protopterus annectens
TTGAAAATTAGTCGTATCAAAACCTTGTAGCATTACTTTGCAACAGTTAGCATTAATTACTAAAACAGAAAATATTTAGGCTTTTACTGTCTCAAAACATGCTTTCTTGTTAGCAATCAGATATTCTGTGGAACAATTACAGGTATGGAAGTCTCATTATACACCTTAATGGAGTAAGTCTTGCAGGCTGTGGACATGATAGGCTTCTCTTTTCACTATTATATAATCTGTCTCTTTCATGTACATTGTAACAAGTCCAGTCATTAGATTCTAAAGATACTGACAAACTCACTTTTTCCAATTTCCCTCCTTTTGACCTATTAGTAAAAACATACCAATTTCCATCTCCAACATAAACATTTTCCCATGATTCTTAAGTGATTGCTCCTCCAGTTACAAAACTTTTCTATTCAGTATCGACATCTTAGGAACGGCTTGTGTCTGTCTCTGAATTCTACTTACTGCACTTCCATTTTAGGTTGGCCTGCATTCTCATAAGATTATGGGAAGTTACTAGGCTATTGGCCATGAGACCAGTACAAGCCTAGCCAAGAATTTAGCCCATGTTCTGACAAGTCAGCACCCAGTGTCCCTGTCCAGTAAGGACACAGGTGGAATCCAAGGGCTGCATTTTCTCTTCCCCATCCAGTTATTCAGGTTGAGCTTAAAAGGGTTAATGAGGCACTCTGCTTTACATGGCGAGGGAATCTATTCCACATAAGGGGCAGTCTCTGGGGCAGAAATCTGACCCACCAACAAGTCCTATTGATGTCACAGACCAGATTGAAGTCACTCAAGTAGAGCTTGACTTGCAGATATGCAGCAGTCCCAGCAAGGTGGTGTTTGAGATTGCTTTGTATGCCAGACAGAGGTCATCTCTGAGGAGTCTGTATGACATTGAGTAGAGGGACAGGGCTTTTAGCCTATCTGTGTAGGGTAGATGATTGAGGCCCGGATTGTCCTGGTGAGGAACCTCTGTGGTCTCTCCAGCTGCTGTATGTGCTCTGTGAGGTACATGACAAAAGGGGGATTGTACTCAATAATGTCTTATAAGGGAAGAATACAGGGATGTTATGACCTCCTTATCCCTGGATGAGATACCCTTCCTAATAAGTTGGGCAATGTAGAAAGCTTTCTGTACAATGGAAGCAATATGGTAGTCAAAAGTCATTTGGCTATCAACCTGGGTGCCCAAGTCCCTCATGACTGAATGTGTGCTTAGGACATTGTTATTAATGTTATAAGTTGTGGGGACATCACTCTTCCCAAAGGGGATGATGATGCATTTTTTAGCATTCAGTGTGAGGCCATGTTTCTGGCACCAGTCATTTGTTTGGGTGAGACTCTCTTGGAGGATGTCCACATCACTAGGGGAATTAATGACAGTGCCCAGCTTGCAGTCATCTGCAAACTTGGTCACTTATAGCCCACTGGTTTTGGCCTGCACCTCAGAAAAGTATATGCCAAACAGCAGAGGCCACAAGACAGATCCCTGGGGTACACCGCTCATTTCAGGTCTACTGCTTGAGGTGGCTTCCCCAGTTTTGACTACATGGGTTCTATCAGTGAGCGAGTTTGCTACCCATCTGGTAACACATGGATTGATGCCTAGCTGAGAGAATTTCTCTATTATACGTGAGTGGGGGATAATATCAAAGGCTTTGGCCAGGTCAAGGTAGGTGGCGTGCACTGTCTTCCCCTCGCCCATGGCTTTGATGACTGTCTTAAAGAAGTCAAACATTTTTAACAGGCATGACTTCCCCTTGATGAAACCAACCTGTGTGGGATCGAGTGTTTGGAGGTTGCCATTGTGCTTATTAATGAGGTCAATGATAATCTGTTACATGGCCTTGCAGATCAGGCTAGTTAGGCTGATGGGTCTATAATTTCCTGGATTAGTGGATGCTGCACCATTGTATAAAGGGATGACAGTGGCTGTCCTCCACCCAGCTGGGATGAAGCCGATACTCAAGCTTTGGTTGAATAGGGTGTCTAATGGTGCTGCAAGTTCCTGCCTGAGTTCTTGCAGGATGCAGCCTGGTATGTTATTGGGGCCCATGGAGGCTGTATTTTTTGCCTTTGAGAGGACAGTGATGACTTGCTCCCTAGAGATGAATGGAGAGAGTCAGGTGCTGGGGGTGTCCTGATTTACTGATGGGGGGACAAAGGGGTGAAGTTTTCACTGAACCTGTCAGCAAGTTGGCTATATCTATGGCATTTGTGTATGTGGTGTCCTTGGTCACCAGGTCTGAGCAGATCCAAGCGCTTCATTTGAGATTGCAGAAATATGTGAAAAAGGCCATATGACTGTCTTTAGTAGATGTGACCAGTGTCAACTTGAAATTTGCTTTGGAGGATTTCTCTAGTGCTCTTATTTTCTTGTTTAGGCTAAGGAGAGATTGCTTCCAATTAGGCACCTGCTGCTTCTTGGTCCTGGACAACAATTTTTTCCTTTTATTATAGAGTTTATTTATTGCAGATGTCCACCAGACAGGTTTATTCTTTCTTTAGGAGGAGGATTTTGTCCTGTCAGGTATTGATTCCATGCAGCTATAATAATGCTTGGATAGTACTTTGGTGTAGGTTTGGACATTTGTGCCAGTTTCTACGGAGGTGGAGGGGGCTGTGAAGCTGTTTATAACTTCCTTCAGGAGGTTGTAATCAGCTCTGGAGAAGTTTTTATGTTTGACCCTAGAAGGGGGAGGGGATGGTGACTTTGAAAGTGACCGCTTTGTGGTTGGATTTTACCAGGGAGGATGACACTGTAGGGATGCTGCAGTGGTTACTCATGTTGGTTAGTACTAAGTCCAAGATATTGTTACCTTTTGTGGGTGTGTTGACCAGCTGGTCCAAGGCATTTGCATTGACAAATTCAAGGAATCTCTGGGCATTTGTGTTTTGGGATGAGTAGTTCTTCTATTCTATGGTTGGAAAGTTGATCACCCAGGATCAGGGTAAAGGGTTGAATTTTGACAGATTCAAAGAGGTCCATATAGGTGGAATGGACATCTTGAGTAAAAGTTGGGGACCTGTAGCTAGATATGATTTGAATAGAGGTCTTGTCAATGGTTACTTGCACCTGGAGTGTCTCCTGTGCATCATACTGTTTGACCAGCCTGCAGGTGTGTATGTCTTTAATGTATATTAAAACCTTTGCTTCACTGTCCACGGTTTAGGGTCTGAATGTATTATAGGATGAGTAACCTGGTATGGATGGAGTGCTCTCCGCAGCTTTAAACCAGGTTTCTGTGATTGCACAAATATCAGCATCTTCCAGGGTTAAGAATGCTTGCAATTAACGCAGTTTCATGTTTAGACTCCTAGCGGTTAGCAGCATGGCCTTTAATTTGCATTTTGATGAAATTTTCATGTTGGTAGTTTTGACCTCATGGTATTGCCAGACAAGGCACTATGGGGGAGGCACTATGGGGGAGGCAAGAGCCATTACCAGAAGCCTGAAGCCCAGGGGAGACAGATGAAGGCCATCTCTGGCAAACCATCATGGTCTGTCGATCATATCTTCCCAGGCTGTCAGGTACTGGACCCCCTTGGAGTGATACAGGAAACTAAGCCAATTGTTAAAGTCAATCATTTTTTGTTTGTATTGAGACATCATTCTGGGTGATGGGAAAATGCTGTTTAAAGCTAAGGACATACCTGCCTGGGACAATATTCAGCAAGCTCGATCATGTCTCTCTTCATATAATCTTGGGAGGTATGTCTCAAGACATTCATACCAATATGGACTATGACAGAGTTGTAACAGTACCTGTTGTTGAGAGACTTCAGTGCATGTGTGATATGGTGGATTCTGGCACCTGACAAACAACTAACTGTGACTTTCTTCTAATCCAGCCTGGTGAGGGGCACATTTGTGTGTCTCACAATGGAATCTCCTATGACTAATATGTTGGGATTATGGTTAGGCCTTAATGGCTGTGAGACACAGGTGTGTGGACTATGTGTGGTGTAGTGGGCTGTGGAGTTTGCATGTGTTTTTGCCTCAGAGGTCGCTTTTGTTTGGATATGTTTTTGCTGAGGACCTCTGCATATGTGGGTATGTATTGTGTAGGTCTGGGTGGTGTTTGAGGTATGACATTTGTATTGATAACCTTCTCAGTGCGATATATGCTGGCTTGTGAGGAGACAGCATAAACCCTGGGTTCTCAGAAATTGTGTTCCTATGTGGTAGTAGTAGAGGGTTGTCCATGTACATGAGGCAGTTGCACATATCAACCAGACTTGCAGGAGAAACTGTAGTAAATTGTCCATCCATATTTGTCAGAATTTGCGGCAGAAAGGCCAGATAGAGCTAAGGGGGTAAAGGGTGGAAGGTCTACTACTACTAGGTGATCACAAAAGTACTACTAAGAGAATATTTGTCACTGAAGTATCTCACAGTGGGTTAAAAACAGTGTAGCTATGGTGCACGATCTGCAAACAACCCCAAACCAGCTCAAACATGGGGTTTAAATACCACAAAAATATTAGAAGTTTAGCTACACAGAAATCTAGCCAATCCTGCTAGCCCCTGCTGTCTTTTCCAATCAGCTTGTGCCAGACAAGCTCCAGGTAGCCCAGCTACTCTCACTAGCAGAGAAGATATGCCATTACCAACACAAGATGGCTACCAGAAACAGTACTGAAATGCAATAAAATGCAGTTAAACAGTAATGAATTGCAGTAAATAGCAATGAAATACAGTTAAACAGTAATTTGCTTTAAAACAGTGCAAATGGGATAAATTAGCTATAAGGTACAGATAAAAATGATATGCAAGTGCAAATGCAATAAAATAAGTGAAAATAAATGAAAAAGCACCTAAATCAGTCTTGGAGCCTCAGAATTTTTTTAAAACATCCCAGAGATGATGCAGCTCAGCAGAGCATGGTTCAGAACTGTGTTTGTTCTGAAGATTTTGTAGGAGTTACACCTGTCATCTCCCATCTCTTCTCCCCATTCAGTTTGAGAAGAACTGTCTAACCTGGGTCCAAGTCAGGCAAGGAGCAAATCAGTCTGACAGTCTTGTGTGAAATAGTCTTTGGCATCAACTTTGTCTCAAGAGTTGGAATAGTTATTTGAATCTGAATGCCCACCATTAGTTCTCTGCATGAGACTCACTACAGTTGTATGTTGGCGTTTTTCTGTAGGACATCAGAGCTAAGTGCATTTGAGACCAGTGAAGGATTTTCTTATCCACTTGCTCTCTTAGCACAGTTTGGTTGCAGATGTTGTGGATTTGATGTTACATGGACTAGCACATATTCCTTTACAAATTTCTGAAACTCAGTATACCTGAACTGAATCCACACTACTTGTGCAGTCACCAGTTTGCTAGACATTCTGACTTGTATATATGCAGTTAATTAATGCTAGGAGTCTCAACAAGAAGCTCCTCTCCCTGGAAGCACTCCTCACTCTGGAGAGTGTTGACACCTGTGCGGTTACTGAGACGTAGTTTAAAGCAGAAGAGCGTAAGCCGGCAGTACAAGGTTATAATGCTTGCAACACATGTGGATGAACTACCATACAAGAAGGGACAAGAGGTGAAGGTGTATTTATCTACATAAAAGTTAGCACATGTCAAGACTGATCAAACAATATGACATGCTTCAACTCCTCCATGTCCAACTAACCTTAGGAAATGTCCAGTATCGTATCCTTCAAATCTATAGGTCCCTGTCTATGACCCAGGATAACTGTACCACATGCTGGAATATACTGGAATCACTCACAATTCACTTCAACAATACATTCATGAGTGATTTCAAATATCCCACCTTAAACTGAGTTATATACACAGCCATTAACATATGGGCTCAAAGCTTCATGGATTTTGTCAATGCATTCACCCTAGTGCACACCTACTAGGGGTGTAAGTATCCTGGATCTGATACTCTCAAATATGAGCGAATGTTGCAACCGCCATCCCCACCCCCACTTGTAAAATGCCCTAACTTTTAAGATCAGATCATAAAGTGGCAAGCTTTGAAATAAATATAAAGACTGAACTCCCAGCAATCCCAAAACCTTTAAGAACTTTTCCAATGTGAACTACCTCCTGGTAAGTGAATGCAATACTAAATTGCAAGACCCCCAAACTCAGAACATGGTGGCGCATGAGGAATTGTTTAAGGAAACCCTGTACAAACATGCAAATAACTGCAAAGAAACAGCAGTACTAAACTGAAATAAGTTTAGAACAAACTCCAAAACCAAGCCCCCTTTGTGGATCCCAAGTATAAATAGGTTGTACAGAAAGAAAACCCTGCCCAAAATAGAAGGGGCTATGCCCAAAGGACAAAAATAAAACTCAACAAACAAGACAAGGGACTAATCAAATTCAGCAAAGCCAACTTTGAGTCAAAAATAGCCTCCTAAGTTAAGGTTAGCTGTAAGGCATTTTTCAGTTATGTGTGTAGCCTTAAATGGACCACCCAGCAGTATATTTAGCTAGTAGTAAATGGGACTTCTATACACAAGCTGGGGGATATAGCAAATTTACTTGTGATAAATTTAGTTCTAGTTTTACCCTGCTCAACATTCCCAGTTCCCCCCAAGGAAATGCTTTCTACCATTTCTTCCCCATCTGTCACTAAAGAACAGGTCCTCATTGCACTCTCCAGAGCTAAAAAACACTGCATCAGTGGGTCCTGGAATATCCCAGGATACTTCCTAAAGAACTTGAAATATGACCTGTCAGGCCCACTCGAATCTCAGTTAAACCACAGCCTCCAGATAAGCTTCACCCCTAGAGAATGGAGGACAGTAACTGTCATCCCTCTACATAAAGATGGACCATCAACCGACCCAGATAACTATACAACCATAAGCTTGGGTAGTTATATGCCAGACCATGGAAAGAATTATTGTGGACCTGATAAAAAAAAAAAAGACTTAGAAAATCTTCAAACACTGGACCCATCCAAGTTTGGTTTCATCAAGAACAGGTCATGTCTACAAAACTTGGTTGACTTGTTTGAGAAGATCACTCAAGCCACGGATCAGGTCAAAATGGTGCATACTGCCTACCTTGTCCCACAATGCCTCACTTGGGCATTATAGGCAAACTCAAAAATGTAGGCATAAATTGCTGTGTCACTTGATGGATAGCCAAATGGCTCACAAGTAGGACACGTGAAGTTAGCATGGGAGAATCCACCTCCACCAAGAGGCCAATTATTAATGGTGTCCTGCAGAGCTCAGTACTGGACAACACCTGTTTGAAATATAATTTTCTGAAGTCAAAGCAAATGTAGAAGGCCTTTTGGCTGACCATATTTTCTGAATATAAGATGGCTGCAATCAGTGAATCCCCCATAGATATAGATATCTTCCATGAATGCCTGACACATGCAAATAACTTGAGACAGAACCATGTCCTAGACCTCAATACAAAAGATGCATACTTATATCATGTGGGAAGATAACTACCCCTGCAAAATACAGTACTGATAACATTGCCCTAAGAGCAGACCCAATGGTAAGGGACTTAGGAACTCAGGTTGACAGTAACCTGAACCTTGATCACCTTGTGTCTATGGTAGTAAGAAAATCCTTCTACTTTGTGCAACTTATATGCATGGACATGACTTCCAGATCTAAGGAGATCATAATCCCACTATACGCAGCCCCCATTAGACCAATAACCCAAGTACAATGCACCCTTCTGCATTGCCTGACAAAGCATTTGCAACAGCTAGAGTGGTCACAGATTTTCTACACTAAACAAATACAGGGTATGAATAATATAGGTTCATAGGTGTGTACTAGGCTAATGGCCCTGGAGCCTTTACAAGCCTAGCCCATAGGATTACCCTGGCATTGTGTCACCCGACATTAGTTCCCAGTGCCTCTGTCGAGTAGAGCCACTGGAGTGATCTTTGGGGTGAATTTTCTTTTTCCCATCCACTCATCAAGATTTCTCTTGAAGAGAGCCAGTGTGGTTCTCTGTTTGACATGTATAGGAAGTCTATTCCATAGCATGGGCAGTCTCTGGGTTATGAATCTTCAAGAACCTCATCAAAGCACTGTCCCTGTACTCGGTCTCATACAGACTACTGAGGGGTGATCTAAGCATAACCTACAAGGCGTTCTCCAGTCCAGTTTTGATAGTTCTACTGCACATTCACAAAACAAACAGCACTAGAATTACCTGATCTAAGGAGCTAAACCTCATCTGTGGCATAAACAAAACATGTTGGAGAGATAGATATGTGTCTCAAAGAGTACCATTTCTGTGGAACACACTCCCCATTCAGGTGAAACAGAGCTCTTCCTTAAGCTTATTTAAATGCAACTTGGACCAATGAATGGGGAATAGCAAATTCACCCATAGCTTGTTGCCTGTGGCCCTTATGCAACTGGGTAGTTTGTAGATGCCATAAGGCACAGCCATATACCAAAGTCATTCTAGTCCATGGGAATTTATAATTGGGAAATAAGGGCATGAATGGCTGAACATAAAAAGGCTCTATGGCCATTTGCCTAGTAACCTTGTATGATCCTATGATCCTATATGTCAGTGATGTCTGTCCAGGAAAATGATCAAATGGAGGCTACTTAATTACGTACAAAAATAGTCTAAACCCAAAAGCCATTGCCCAAGGAAATTCCTACTCAAATCCAGTCCTAACTGGATTCTTCTAAAATTTCCTACTCAAAAAAGTAAATCCCTGCTGATCACTATAGCCTTTCAACCTCTGCTTCCATAAACTTGTTATTAACATCCTGAATAATTGTCATAATCATCAGCCATAGGTTTCCTTCAACTCATAAAAGAGCCAAGTAGTCTTAAGCTTAGATTACATAAATACATGCATACAGATATTTCAAGCATGGACATTAATGCCCTTCTAGCCTGCCAGTATACCAAAACACGTTTTCCCTTAAGTGCCCAGGCTGTTCTTAAAAATATCTAAACTTGTGCTTGCTTTAATGTAATTTGCTAGTCTGTGCCATGCATCAGCTGCTGTCTCAGAGAGCCAATTGTACACTTCTCATTCCTATACAATTCTTTTTTAATTTCTCCAAGTCTTTTGGGTTACTAATACCATTACAGGAATGGACCCCATTTTAACTCAAAGTACAATTAAAGTTCATGAAATTAGTATTGCTTAATCTTTGATGTCAGCCAGAAGTGCTCTTCACAGCACCCACAATGTGCCCAGTAATGACTCCTTCTGCAATTCTTATGGGTTTACATGTATTGCTAACATATATAAATATGATTATAGATTCTATTTTATAAGTCCCATTACTCCCACCACTATTGGAATGATCTGGGTATCTTTCTTCCACATTTCTCTCATTTTTGCCTGCAAATCATGATATTTTATGACTTTGTGTCTGTCTGTACACAAGACATTGTAGTCACTGGTTGTGGCAATTTCAATGATCAGTGCTACTTTTGTCTTCTTTTCATAGATCACTATATCTGTTTTTTTTAACATCTATCTTTTGAACTGTTGATAATGGGTGATCTCATATGATGCAGACTTCATCATTTTCTATGATGCTTTATGGCTCATATTTCCATTGTTTCTCAGCCACTTCAGTACCATAATGTTTGTATAATCCCCAGTGCAACAGTCTTGCCACATTATTATCCCTTTCAGTATACAGTCCATCTGCCATTAGTATGTCCCAACCAGCAACAAGTTGTGCAAATCTTTCAAATTCTGTTTTATAAAACCTACATTTGTCTGTTTCTCCTGCATGTTCAGTGGACTTTGTAAACCAACATGTATGTAGCCCACTATCTTGGGCCGCTAATATTAACCTTTCATTTCTTGGTATGAATGTGCATCTCCTTAACCATTCCTGAGGTTGATCCTGATCAACATGAGGTTCTTCCAGAATTTTTCTATACTTGCAACTATATTTAGGCATTTTCCACATTTCTTGCCTTCTCATCTAGTCCTTCATCTTATATTCTTTTGTTTGTTTTTTTGACACATTCAGTTGCTACCTGATTTTTATCTACTTCTGGTATGATTTACATTCCTGCTTGACGCCGATATCTTCTACTAGATTAAGCAGAGAAGTCATCTTACATTTATTCTCATCATGTTTCAAAACTTTCACTACGCCTGGGTTTTGTGAGGTCAGCAGATATGTGTGCAGTCCCACAATTGCATATCTATACATGTAACCAATTTCAATGAGGCCCGTCCCTCCTTAGGAACGAGGAATATATAATCTTGGTATACACTGATTTTTATAAATCATTTTGGTGAGCATGAAGCATCCTTCTTGTTTTCTTGTCTGATCTATGCAACATGTTTTGGGGCCAGTCAGTCACTCTAAAACTGTAAGTTAGGACAGGAAGAGCAAATTGGTTTATAGCTGTAATTTTGTTCCTAAATGTCAGTGCTGTTTGCAGGACTAATTTAAGTCTTCTAAAGTATTCCTTACTAAGCTAAGTTTTATTCACATTTGTTCATGTTTTATTGTTGATCCTTCATCAGTTCCCAAATATTTATACACTCCCATTTGCTCAAGTTCTTTTATATCACATTCTCGTCCCAAACTGATGTTAAATGGATCTTCTGTATAGGTTGTCTGATGATTCTCTAGTACTTTTTGATAACCCTACTCATTCCCAAGATAGCTGTCTCTAAAGACTTCAGATTTACCTCATTAGTTTAAATATACTAATCTCCAACATAAACATTTTACCAACATCATTAAATGGCCACTGCTCAGTCACCTTTACAGTCATCTACCGTCATATAAGACTAAAACCAATATCAAAATCCTTTAGAAACCAGTGTAGCACTAATATTGACAAGCTCAAAAACATTCTCACAGCCAACTGGCACCATATACTCTCCTTATATGATCCTAATACAGCAACCATAAACCTAACCAACTTTATTCTCCAACTGAAAGACACATTCTTCTCACTTATCCACTGACTTTATAAACCCACAAAAACTAAATGTCAGTCCACTGAACTGAAACATCTATTTACTTTAAGGGTGAAGCATGGCAAGAATGAAAACAACCCCAACAAATGAGAACTGAGCCTCATTTATAGCCTTACATAAGCTAGCCAAGTAGACCATCTGAAGGCACAAAAGCAAATTTCAAAATGAAGAAAGAAATCACTCTCTTTCATTCTCCCAAACACTTTTCGAAAGAAGTTAATCTTCTTACAAGAAGATTTTCTGAAGACACCATCTCTGCAAACACTATTCATTGTGGTACAGCAAAATGCTCACCAGAAGATTTCTGTCAATAAAATCTGCAGCCGCTTACACATCATGAATTACCCACCCTTCTTCCAATTCAAATGTAAATATCCTAAAGAAAATTCTGCTCTACTCAAAGATATTCCCACCAACACCCTTCCAGGACTTGACACACTAAACGCCTGTTTCATATATCACTGCATAGAGCATCTATGTCTTCTTCTCCCTCTCTCTCTCTCTCTCGATATATATATATATATATATATATATATATATATATATATATATATATATATATATATGTATATAGACACACACACACACACACACACACACACACAAGCACACACACATATATAAATGTATGTTTATATAAATCTACATCTTACTCAAAACATCATGCCACAGATTTGTTAAACTGCTCCTAATTAAACCCCTCCCAAAGCAAACGTACAGAAATGATACATCTGACCTCCATCCAGTATCCATTCTCCCAAAATCCGGCAAACTTCTAGAAAATAGTTTACACCCATCTCCCTCATTATATCCAGCAGTGCCATCTATCCTCCTCCAAACCACATGGATTCTGGCCTGAATGAAATGCTATGTCTGCACATTGGTCATTAACTGATGGTTTTCTACAAAACACAGATAAAGGCCTCCTTACAGGTACCCTGTTTATTGACCAGACAAAGGCATTTACCTCATTAACCACTATCTTCTCCTGAAAAACCTAACTGAAATTGGTATCAGCCCAGGAAACACTACCTGGTTTAAAAATGCCTTTACTGATAGAGTTAAAATAGGATCCTCCCAATCTGTGTCTGCATTTATAATCAAAGTTATACTGCAAGGATCCATACTTGACCCCCTCTTCTCCATATTCATTAAAAACTTCCTTGTGACCTCCCACATCTCCCTTTCATCCTCTATGCAGATAACATGGTCATTTACCAATCAAGTCACACTCACGTCAGTATTCAATCCATACTCCAGTTAGATTTGCGTGAGATGCACCATTGGCTTATAATCATATTCTGCTACTCAACCAACTTCAACACAAACTATTTTTATTGGAACTCCTCAGAAATTTCACCAAACACCTGTATTTTTGACTATCTTTGGCATACACAACCATAACATAGAAACAATCTCCATCTTTAAATATCTAGGATTATGGCTTCATCAGTCTCTAAATTTTAGTTTTCTCATACTCAGAGTGAGAGGAAAATTCCCTTTTTCTATCTCACTCAACCAAAGCAGTCATTGACAAAGGAGGTCACTTTCAGCTAGAATATGGACTACCAATTTTAGTGTCCACCTCCATGAAGAACACCACCACACTTCAGACAATCTCCA
Organism: Protopterus annectens; assembly: GCF_019279795.1. Taxonomy (NCBI): domain Eukaryota; kingdom Metazoa; phylum Chordata; order Ceratodontiformes; family Protopteridae; genus Protopterus; species Protopterus annectens. The sequence goes on from NC_056739.1 coordinate 1,317,801,407, forward strand.
ACAGCATCTGCTGATTCGTGAGAAACTCACCACTCTGTGCACATCACTATATCACCCTAGAAAAAGCCAACTGGCTACCCATAAAACAAAGATCTAACATACTGTTAGGTTCCCAATTTACAAACAGCTCCAACTGCAGATATTTACACCCCTGGAGATAAGCCTCATGGAGAAAGCACCTCATACACCTGAGAGGCTACTCACACGCCCCATTGATTCTTATTACCCCTAGAAGCAAACTCCACAGCAGTCCACATACATTCTTCTCTGACACCCACACTTTGGCAAGGCCTCCCCACTGATCTATAGGGAATCTACAGCTAATCCAAATTTGGAATGCAGCTCAAAAGCACCTCGTCATCAAAAGCAAACATTCCTGCTTTAATACAAGACATAGCAACTAACCCTCTACCCCTCTCTTTTCCACTTCTCTGTTCCTCTCTCTCTTTAACTGAAGGTGGCACACTGTAGAAACTAAAGTAAATATTAAACAATACAGTATCTGAACTAATTTGTTATTGCTTATATTTCTGCCTATTTTGTTTGGTAAAATGTTTTGTATTTCACCTGAGATGAGCCTGAAATTGGTCAGTATTGATCAGTGCACTGCCCTGGAAGGTGGTGCATATGCGATTAATGCATTTCAGCATGTTTGTTTTTTTTTTACCTTATGCAACATGACACCTTGGCATGTGCTGCCACCTGCACAGTTCTGTATTTTGCTTTTATTGGTGCCAGTTTTCCTGTATGACATGATTGAAAAGTTCATTGAACTTTACCTTTGGTGATATCAATGTAAATAACATGCGTGAGTGCATCCTTATACTTTAATGGATGTGGGTTGCCATCCATTAAAATTAATCGACAAACACCACACTGTCCCTCAATTAATATAAATGAGGGGTTTAGTAAAATTATTTATTGATTTATTGATTTATTTATTGACATTTGTTTACTGGGAAAGTCTAACTGGAAAACGTTATCTATTTTCAGTGGAGGTTCTGGAAGAAAACAAATATAAAAACAGAAGATACATAAACACAGGTGAAAACAGACATCATATCACAGCATACTGTAAATACATAGATTAATACAAACATTAATTTGTATATTTCATGTAGAATAATACACACATCTTCTTCTTTCGGCTTTTCCCCGGTTATGGGTTGCCACAGCGGATCACCTGTCCGCTCATTATTGACAGTGGTCTTTTACAGTGTCGAGTTGCCAGCCCGGCACTCAACCTTCCACAGAAAGCACACACACACACACACACACACACACCTAGGGGCAATTTAGAGTGTCCAATCCACCTACAGCATGTCTTTGGGATGTGGGAGGAAACCAGAGCACCCGGAGAAAACCCACACGACCACAGGGAGGACATGCAGACTCCGCACAGAAGGCACCCCAGTCGAGAATCAAACCAGAGAACCTCTTGCTGTGAGGTGGCAATGCTAACCGCTGCACCACTTTGGCCGCCCTTAGAATAATACACACATACCATCATTAAAAACACTATCATCATTTAACATAACACTGAAATGTGTTGATATATTATTAGAGTTTATTACTCATAAAACAGCATCAAACTGTCAAACAGTGGAGTGGGGGAGGAGGAGGAGGAGGAGGAGAGGAGAAAGTGAAAAAGTATTTGCTAGAGGTGATATACAGAGAAGATAAGGGAAAAGGGAGAAATAGAGTAAAAGTAAGATTCAGAGTTAGGGAAATAAGAAAACAAGTAAGAGAAATAAAAAAGAAAGAAAATGAGAGATAGGGTGTATATAGGTATTAGAAGATAAGGAGATGAAATTGTTAGCCAGGAGAGTAGCATGTGCAAAGCCAGGAGTTTGACAGAAATTCTTTTAGTTTCAGCTTAAAGGCTGGTCAGATAGGACAATGCACTTGAGCTGCTCCATGTTCACATCACCATAGGCAAAATCCAATACCACTTCCTTTCAAGCAATAGGTCCCTCTCTATGACCTAGGAAACCCATACCATGTATTCTAACTTATTAGAAACAAACCTTCCAACCCAACACCATATTCATGGGTGACTTTAATTAACCCACTATTAACTGAGAATCCTATATGACACCAAACATACATGCACAGAGATTTCTAGATTTTGTAAACACAAACTTCCTGTACCAGGTAGTCAGTACACCAACCAGGGGTGCAGTCATAGTGGATCTGATCCTCACTAATATGGGAGATTGCTGCACACCTCCTACTGTAATGCCTTGCCTGGTAAGGTCAGACCACAAAATGGTCTCCTTTGAAGTAAAAATAAAACCTGGACCCCCAACTAAACCTGGAATATTCAAGAACTAGTCTAAGGCTAACCTTCTGCTATTAAGTGAGAACCTGTCAAAATTTCAAGCCCCCATAAATCCTGAGAACACTGCTGACTATGCAGAACTGTTCACAGAAATCCTGTACAAGCATGTTAATAGCTGCATAGAGGCAGCTGTACCCACCAGGAAGAAGTACAGAACTAACTCAAAAAACAAGCCACCCTGGTGGAATCACAACATCTATAGGTTGTATAACAGAAGGAAGAAAATCATGGCAAAAATTAGGAGGTGCAGCACCCAGCAGAATAAATGCACTCATCAAATTAAATCAACTCATAGGACAAATAAAGTCTACCAAAGACAAATTTGAGGTAAGGGACAACCACAAAGCATGTTTCAGCTATGTCTGCAACCTGAAATGCAATACACAATTTTGTGCAGAGCTCATTGTAAATGGAGCCACCTGTACTGAGCCACAAAACATAGCAAACCTCCTGGCTGATAAATTCAACTCCAACTTTACCCCCCCCCAACCTTCCCTCAGGAAATATCATCAAATATAATTCCCCCTACTATCACTAGGGAACAGGTCCTTAATGCTCTCTTTAAGACCAAGAACACTGCATCAATGGGCCCAGACAGTATCCCAGGATGCCTTCTATATAGCATGAAACATGACCTATCAGGGCCTCTGGAATTATTGTTTAACTATAGCCTCCAAACAGGTTTCTTGCCTGATGAATGGAGAAAGGCAACAGTCAACCCTCTGCACATAGGTTAGCCGTCTACAGACCCTGGAAACTACAGACCCATCAATCGCACTAGTCTTACATGTAAAGCCATGGAAAGAATAATCATGGAGATGATCAATGGAGATGTAGTAAACCTCCAAACACTGGACCCAACCCAGTTTTGTTTCATCAAGGGTAGATCATGCTTACTCAACCTGGTGGACTTCTTTGAGAAGGTCACCAAAGAAATGGATGAGGGCAAAATTGTTCACACTGCCTACCTTGACATGGCCAAGACATTTGACACAATACCCCACTCAGACGTTGACAAACTCAAGAGGTTAGGTACAAACCAGTATGATACCCGGTAGATAGCCAACTGGCAAACAGGAGTAAGGAAGTTGGAATTGGGGAGTCCACCTCTACAAAGAGGCCAGTCATAAGTGGAGTCCCTTAGGGATCAGTCCTTGGACTGCTCCTTTTTGCCATTTACTTCTCAGAAGTCAAAGCCAATGTCATGGTCTCTGGCTGACTAAATTTGCAGATGATTGCAAATTAGGAGCTGTCATTGAATCTCACACTGACACAAATGTTCTCTCAAACAACTGATGTTAGAGCCATGGCCTAAAACTAAATGCCAAGAAATGTATAATAGTATCCTTTGGGAAGTCATCCATTTCTGGTAACTATCATATTGACAACATACCCCTTAGAGTTGACCCAGTAGTCAGGGACTTAGGGAAATACATAAATAATAATCTAGCGTTTGACCATCATGTGTCTACAGTGATGAGGAAATAATTCTATATTGCACAACTTATAAACAAAGGTATGGCATCTAAGTCCAAGGAAGTCATTGTTCTAATGTATTCAGCATTCATCAGACCTATCATTGAGCACAATGCCCCCTTTGGTATGTACCTAACCAGGCATATGCAACAATTGGAACATCCACAGAGGTTCCTCACTAAAAGAATACAGGGCATAAGTAAAATGTCCTTTGCAGACTGCCTCAAGGCCCTTTCCCTGTATTGTCTCCTACAGTCTTTTGAGGGGAGATCTATGCCTGGCATATAGGACATTGTCAGACTCCACTGTGATGGAACTCCTGCATATTCACAAAACAAACAGCACCAGAATTACCTGTTCTAATGACTTAAACCTTGCCTGTGATATAAAAAAGACTTGCTGGAGAGACAGCTATGTATCCCAGGGACTACTGCATCTGTGGAACAGGCTCCCCATCCATGTGAAGCAGAGTTCCTCCCCTAACCCACTTCAAGTGCAACTTGGACAGTTGGATGGGAAACTGGAAGTTCATCCCTGGTTTGGCACCTATGTCTCTAATGGACACAGGTAACTTGTAAATGGTTCATCTGCTAACCCCCTACTTACCCTTATCAAGGGTATCAGAACTTGTCAGAGATTTGGAATGCATGGCTAGGGTTAAAAAGGGCCCTTGTAATCATTAGTCTAGTAAACACCTATGAACCTATAAGGATGGAATGGTATTCATACTTTACAAGAAATGCTTGTTGGATAGAAGTATGTAGATTGTTTATAAAGATGTTATACAGAAGTATGTCAGGTAGGGCCTTCTGGGACATCTGTTTTGATTGGTAAGGGGAACGGGCAGAATTCCATCTGACTGCTTGGCAGTACTCTGACAGCTAATTATTAAAGCACTGAAGAGTAGGTTGTGAGATATAGATTGTGAACAGTTGCAGTAGGAGGTCTTTTTATGAGAAAGTGGCAAAAGCATTTAATAAGTCTAGCAATAATGACAGTCAGAGTTTGCCTCTATCCGTGACTTTTTTTTGTTATCTGTAAAGTTTAGGAAGGCAGTTATTGTGCTATCAGTAGGTCTAAAACCAAGCTGAATAACAGTAATTGTTCCTTTAAGAGGTGCAGAGACAAGTAATTGTTTATGAACCGATGTTTTTGAGAGGGGGATAAGACAACAAGTCTGAAAAATAGATATGTGTGTAGAAGTGCCACCTTTATAGAGAAGGATAATGTGGCGTGTTTTCCAGATTGTAGGAATATAGAATTCCTTTACTGACCTGTTTATAAGGATGAAGACTGGGTATGCAATGGGATTATCAGCAGTTTTGAGGTATTCTGTAAGAAGGTTATCTGCAGAGGGTGGGCAGAGTATAAGTTTGAAAAATATTTTTTCATGAAGGAGTTGTCAGATGGTCTTAGTGTGAGGATGGGGATAGACACAAGTTAGGGGAGTCAGAAAAAGCAGGACTTAAACTTGGTTGTTTCTAAGGGGGAATTATTGTGATATGGCTTAAGGTGTAAAATTCATTTGGTGAATGACCAAAATTTTTTTGGGGGGGGCTATATTTATGGTTGTTTTGCAAATCAGAATAGTATTATTTTTTATTAAAGGTGACTTGCTTTTTGGTAAGGTTAAAAAGTTCTTTCAAGCTATTTTTTTTTTGAGTTTTAGGCTTTCTATGCCTTGTTTCATTTTTGCATTAGACTGCTTACTTTGATTATTAAGTCAAGGGACAAAATTAGATTTTTCTCTTTCTACATAATGGAGAAAGGTTGCTTAAGATGTGTTAAAAAAGAAAAAAACTTGAACCTTCTAGTGGTAAGGCTTTTAGAAAAGTCTAGTTAAACAAATTTAGAACAGCTAAAAATGATTTAGGATGAAAATTTGAGAGCTTAAAAATATGCTTGTTTACTTGTTAGTTGGAATAGTGAGCAATATGTCTGTTAGCATATGTAGGATAGTGATCACTCGGGGATTTAGGAAGGTTCCTGATGCAGTGTAGTTGCAAGGTTCATAGACCGGAATAGATTCAAGAATGGGGATAGCATCCTGGGAAAGGAAAAGTAATAAGCTATTCAAAGCCATGAAGGAAGAAAGATAGTTAGAAGTGGGTTGCCTTCAAGGCTGGCTATATTGTTTCCGGGAGAAAATAAAGAAAAATTATATGAAGGAGTTTGTGGTCATCTAATTTTATATAGTACATAAATACATCTGCATTATTGAATTTTGGCAGAGTTTTTGTAGTAGTAGAGGGTTGCAGCAGTAGGTTCTCATGCCCTCAGGTATAAGCTCAAGAGACAAAACTATCGTTGAGTCGGGAGTACCAGACCAGGAAATCCATTCAGGTTACCAATAGTTACTCAGTCAGGAACAGACCAGTTGAAGTTCTTCATTTTGACAGGCATTTATTGCATATGATGTGTTATAATGTAAGCATGAGAGAAATTTCTATAAAGTTAGGTATAGTGAACCACAAGATTGTTTCTTGACAGAGTATCTTCTTAATTATTACAGTTTTGTGGCTTCTCACAGGAATTGTGTCACCCAGCTGGAAAGTGACTTAACATATCACAGAGCTTTTTAGGCACTGTGTATTTAGTTCTGAGTAGGTAGGAAGCTGTGTGGCATACAGCAGTGGAGGCCTGACTATGGCACAGGTGATCCAGGTGTTGGGAAGTGGTCTAGCTGTGCAGGAGCCAGCCTGAGGGGAGAGAAATTGTCTACTAGCATTTTATTGTGGGAGGCTGGAGGAAAGGTTGAGGGGGGCATGTGTCCTGCTAATGATTCTGCAGTAGAGACTGTAAACAAAGAAGGAACCATTTGATCAAGTTGGGACAGTACTGCTACTGCATGGGGTACATCGGCATCACTTTGGAAGAAGGAAATGGACTCGCACTGTGCCCATTCCATGCCCATTCTGATCACTCAAATGGCTTGCACTGGGGTAGCATTAGGCCTCCACATGGAAATTCCATTATGGTTGCTTGTATGACAGCCATTCAGCCATCTGTTAACCTGAATGGGACAGCTTGTCTCAGATTGTGGTGGCCAGACAAATGGTTGTCAGACACAGGGGAAATAAACTAGTTTTGAATAAGTGGCAGGACTAATCACCATTTTACGACTGGTATGTTTTCTGTAAGACTGTCTCCATTCGTATTTATTGTTTTTGTGTATGAGCACAGTACATATTACAGGATGATGGAGGAATCTAGTATTCGTAACTAGAGAAGAAGATTCTTAACTGGGTACTGAAAGATAGCACTAATAAGGATTCTCATAGCATAAATAATAAAAAAGCTGAAATGCTTAAACAATTTTATACATATCTTAAAATTCCCTTTTTGTGCAGGATTATTTTAAAATGTTGGGGTGGCTAATTTAAAAAAAAATTCCTACAGGCTGTGTACATTTTATGTAGATTAATGCTTGTGGTCCTGAACAGTGTACAGACAATGAGGGTATATAAACAACGTATGTGGGAGGAACAGTTTAAGCATCTGTGATCCTTCTTTACAATTGGCTGCACAGGATGTAGTACAGAATTAGGGGCCTATAGTTCACCTATTTCTGATGTTATAAGCATCTAGGCTCCCTTGCTTTGTAATGTATAAATATACATCAAGTAATATGTCTTATATTTAGATTTAGCCTGATGTTAGAAAGAGAATTATTGTAACAGTCTCATTGTAACATTTCATTGGTGACATTCCTGCCCCTCCAGTATATGTTTTAGTTGCTATTGTTTTGAGGTCTACTGTCCATTCAGCTAAATAAGTATCTGCACCTGAAAATTCCTTTGTCTTCCGCATTTTCTTTGTACCCTCCCCCATGTTTTATTACAGAGCCACAAAACTGGTTTGACTATTTAGATTTATTGCTTCATTTGTATCTTGTCCAGTGTGCTGTTGTACACTGATGACTGATGAGCATTCTCTACATGTGAACGATAGTCTTAATTCAATATCTCAGAGGAAGAATTTGTAACTCATTTTAGATAAGGAAAAGACCATCTCTTTTTGTCTGTACAGGAGAAGAAAAAGAAATTTTAACAATACATGCATTCATAATATTTGCAGAAGCTTATACTGCTGTTAGAGGTGTGTCACAAGATGTCATATGAAAACGGGAGCCTTACATTCTGTATGAACCTAATCACACATGGTCATCAGCACAGAGTGGGGCTGCATTAAAATCAAATGACAGTCCTTCATTATGTGGTGTATGTTTAAAATTGTAATGAAAATTAACTGGGGAAAGAGCGCTCATTAGCTCATGCTGTGCTGTCATCCTTAGCATAGCATTTGACATATTTAGAAAACTGCTATAACTACCTTTTGATTTAAATTTGATTACAGGATCATTTTGCTTCATAAGGTGGCATACTTGGATTTTGCATATTGTCCTAAAATGTATTACTCTGGATACAGAAATATGTTTTAGATTTGTTTCCTTTCCTTTTCTGAGTGACCGATGACGTTTCATTTTTTTTCTATGTAAATAAATATGCTACATGTTTCAATATTCCATGAATAAATGAGACATTATTGGCACTGTTCATGTTGTGCACATCTACTTTAAAGCAAAATATACTTCCCACTAGTATGGATTTAAAGCAGAGGTGTAAGTGTTAGGACACAGGGATTTTGTACTATAACTACTAGTAATTTTCTGATGTTTTTTTTAATGTTTACTGCGTTATCACTTAAGACATAGGCAAATATACATTTACATAAAAGGAAACATGCCATATTAACATGCTCACAGATGAAAACATTCTTGTTATGCAATTATTATCAATCTAGCATTACATAAGGTGCTCAATTCCTTCTTTCCCATAAACCTAACTCCTTTGCCAAAACATTATTCTGCATGTAGTGCTTCCACAATTTTCATTTTTTCCATGTAACTTGTTCCTATCCTTTTCTAAAGATCCCACTTCCAGTTCTTTATCTTTTACAATATTCACTACTTCAAATGCAGTTTTATTTATTTATTTATTTTTTATTATTTATTGACATTTGATTACCGGGGAAAGTCCAACTAGGTTGAAACACATTTTCAGTGGAATCCCAGGGAGAAAAGCTCCAAATTATTACAAAACATTTTAAGAAAAATAATTTTACAATCTTCAAAAATAAAACAAAAACATCTGCAGTTTAAATACTTTTAACAAATTAGGCATAATATAAAAACATTGACAATCGTTTAATATTTGAAGAAATTTTAGACATTTAATAGAGAAATTAAACGTAAGTTACTGTAATACAAATGTGAATTGCAATGTGAAGTGAGGAGAAAAACAGGCTTATGGGATATTTAGCGAGGAAGTCTGGGAAGAGAATTAGATAGCAGTAAGGAAGTAAGTGAAGAGGGGAGAGTAAGGAGGTATAAGGAATGAAAAGGTACTTGTTCATATTTAGGGATATAGTTTATCCTGGATTTGAGCAAGAACAGAGACAGATTTTTGCTAGGAAGTCTTTCTGAGTGGTTTTGAAAGATGGGAGGAACCATATAGACCTGATGGATACAGGTAAGGAATTCCAGGCCTTTGCAACCTTGTACAAGTACAGACAATGCCCAGCTGATTTGCAAGGTTTGTAGACAGACAGGAGTTTTTGCTCAGTGGATCACAATGACCGACTGGGAACATAGTTGTGTAGAATGTTTTTAGTGCTAGATAGGCAGGTGGGTGCTGAATAATTTTACAGGGGATAAGAAGTTGTGTGTGTGTTAGTTGATGAGGCAGTTCTAACCAAATTAGAGTTTTCAGTGATATACAGTGGTGGGTTTTAAAAGGGGTATCTGGTGCAAATTTAGCAGCTTTATTATAGCATTGTTCAACTGCGGTGGTGGTGCTGCGGTAGCGTTGTTGCCTCACAGTTAGACGTTGCCCGTTCTATTCTCAGTTAGACCGTCTTCGTGTGGTGACATGTGTGAATGGGCGTTCCTTCATTGAAGGTTGTGCGTTAGGCCCGGCAAGCCAGCACGCAAAAATCTACTGCCAATCATTAGCGGACCAGAGTTCCACTGTGGCGACCCCAAACCAGGAAATGCCGAAAGACACAAACAATTATAGCAATGTTCAAGTTTTAATTTTTGTGAAGCCTGGAGTTGAGTAAGGATGGGAGCACCATAAAGGAGAGTGGGGAGGAGATAAGTAGTAGTAGTACGTGTAGTTTTAGTTGCATCTGTGAGAAATGATTTGCTCTGTAAAGCATTCCAAGTTTTTGCTGATTGATTTCTTATGCAATTTTGTTTATACAGGTGAAATGTAAGATTATCATCCACTATCATCTCTAATAGTTAGCTATGAGACGTGACTTCAGTGGTTGTATTATCAAGAGAAAGGACTTTAAATTTTGTTTTTTCATGAGAGAGGCATTTGGGGGAAAAAGTAGTTTGTTTTTTTTTGGGTTGAGCATGAGTTGAGTTATGAAGCCATTTTTCAGTGGCTGTTAAAGCTTCCTGAATAATTTTTTGGCGGTGCACCATGTGGTCAGATGTGCAAATGAGAGTGGAATCATCTGAGTATTCTATTAGGGTGGCCTGTTGTGTGAAAGTATAGAGAGTGTTGGCATGAAAATGTTAGGGAAGGGGACCAAGGACAGTGCCTTGTGGTACACCAGTACTGACTGGGAAGTAGGAGACAGCGTGGAGTAACATTTTACTGACTGACACATATTAGACAGGTAGCTTTTGAACAACAGAAGGCTGGGCTGAGAGAGTCCTAGTGAAGGCATTTGAAGAAGTTTGCTGTGACAAACCGTGCCGAAGGCTTTAGACAAGTCCCGAAATAAGGAAGAGATTAGTTTGCCGTTATCTCTAGCTTTATTGACAGTATCCATATAGATTAGAAGGGCAGTGCTAGTACTATGTGAAGGATGGAAGCCATGTTGTGTAGGGAATAAGAGTTCTTCCTGCAGGAGATGGGCTAACAATTGTTTTTGAATACATTTTTCAAGTATTTTGGTGAGGGGACATGAGGTTGTTTCAGCTTTGTTTTTTTTGGCAGCCATCAGAATCAAACTTAATGCCTTACTATGTCTAGGCAATTCAGATCTTGTACTGCAGCTAAAAAAAAAATCCTTAGTTGCACTCATTTCTCACTCAGTAGTTCTGACAGAGTACTCTGTAGGGATTGTTTAAAATCTGCCAACTCAAGAATGTTGGTAACATATATGTCATCATTACTATAAAATTGTTTCTCTGATTCTACAAACTCATTTAAATGTTTCCACTTAAAGCAGCAGTCACTGTATTCAGATTAAATAAATTAAATAAGTAAATGAATAAAACATGTACATAATTAAAACTTTTTAAAGTGTACTGTGAACTTGTTCTGTTTCATCAGAGTAATGTATATAATGAGTGCTTTAAAATCAGATATATTTAGGAATGTGAAAAATTGAATATAAAAGATGTAAACATACTTTAACAAAATATGAATTAAAAGGTTTAAAACAGGATATTGTGACTGACAGTTGTTCAGGACTAAATGTGTGTGATGTTGCTTTTAGTGATTGCGTAGAGCTTATGCATTACATTTATTATTTTTTTTATTTTTGTTATACCTGTCTATTGGAGCAAGTTCCTGATATTCTTTCTGTTTCTACATTTAATGCATTTATCTATATTTATGGTCAGGTTTGAAGCAACATATAGAGACTGCTTGATGTTTTTTATGATTTATTACTGTGCTTGGAATACGTTTAACAAATCTTTATATTTGATGATGGGAATATTGTTTTTATTGCTATATCTTTAACAAATGGTAGGCTGCCTTTTTTGACTGGGAGGGGTTTTATTATTAATGTCATCACATTACTGCTGAACTCTCTGAGATTGGTAGAGTTTCTATTTTAAATAGTACCTGGACTTTGTGTTTTGTCATGGTCTGATGAAGCAGAGGTTACTCTGTGACAGCCCTTGCCTTCTGTTTTAATAAAGATACTTCTATATATTGTGATTTAAAGCCGTGCTTGGAAGGAGGTTTTATTACTGTTTATATGACCTTTTGCATTCCAGTGGTATTATAAACATGCCTGCATTTGTGTTTCCTCACAAATGGGTGGTATCCACACATTCAGCCTCCTATAACCTCACGATGGACTTCACAGATCTTGCATGAGCAACCCATGAGGGTACGCTTCAAGTTTAGGGGCTTGGGATCAAAACATGAGAAAAAAATATGAATGTAAAAGAGATAATGGCTGAATTTCTGGCATTGAAGGTCTTCCAGCAGATATGGAAAGAGGGGGCCCTGCAGGACATGTCAGAGTATGTAAGTGTGATCTGGTACATCAGCAGATAGTGTGGATCCTGCCCATGTCTGCTGTCAAGCATGGGAGATGAGGCTTAGCGTTTGCATGATACTAACAGCTGTTCATACTGAACCTGTCTGCCAGTATGTTTGCAATGTCTGTGGGTTCAGTGATTTTATATCTGGAGTTTCCACCCAGATTTCTAACATAAAAAGTTTTTATTAGTATTGATCAGAGATATGTTTGTGATGATCAGGTCTAGTATATTTTCACCTCTTAATGTTCCCAGTCTCTGTTTGGGTAGTTGAAGTCACCCAATATGATGGTGTTTGGAGAGACATTTGTAGTGCTCTATCACTTCCTAAGAAAATGTTTGCAGACAAGCTAAATGGACCTCAAATAAACCTTCACAAATATATGATGATCAGGGATGTCTTCCTCAATGTAACCAGCATGGGGATTGTGCCAGAAGCAGGCCTGTTTGCTTCACGACTAAACATGAAACTGAGGAAGTTTTGCTGCAGAATAGCAGCTGCAGAGTCTTGAAAGATATTTGGATTTTCCCTAAGTTGGACAAGTCCATTTCTTTACAATTTCCCTCTTACATCCTTAGTCCCTAGAGTACTGCTAAAAATCAAAGCAATTAGTGACTTATTTTTAACCAGGAAAGCACCAATTCTCTATCCTTCATAATCTAGTAAAGGAAGAGTGCAAAGCCGTGGCTCAGAGTAGGGACTTTTTCTCACAAAAAAGGAGGTCCCTTCTATACCCTCAATATGGACATGCTAATAAGGTCCAAACAAAAGCTGGCTCAGGCAGATCCATGGTAAAACTACAATTTATTGAACTTTAATAAACACAAAATAGAAAAGTTTAACACTTTTGTTCACTTCTTATGAACTTCAGGCATATAGTTGGGATTGTTTCACATCTCAGTTAGACACATGTATTCTGAAGATGTGACAAACATTATGAGGATAGCTAAGAAGTAATACATAAAGAAATCTTGCTTAGCAAAGTAGAACATATTTCTGATGCCTATCAGAGAGCAAAATACAATTAAAGTGCATGTGACAATGGTCCTTGATTGCTGGTCAGACCTTTACAAAATGACTTTCTTATGCATCCTTAAAGATTTATGCATCTCCTATCTCAGTCTGCCTGTCCATGGACCCCTGCTCCAGTAAACCAAAACAAGGGGTTTTGCATCTTAGGCCATAAAGAAAAGAGATACGATTTTATGAAAGTGAGTGGAGAAATTGATCTAGAAGCAGAAGATATAATGTGGTAAAAATGGGTGGGAACAAAAATAAAACACCAAATGGTGACATAAATTATGTAAAACAGAAGTTAAGATGGCATCTAGCTTTCAGTGATGTTTCTGCTATAAAACCATTAACTAAGCTGGTAAATATGATGTAATGGAAAGGCACGATAAAAGGCAATAAAGAAGCCCTAACCTTATCAGTTGTTTTATTAAACTGCAGTTACAGAAAATTGTCATTGTCTAAATTTACTCTTACTGGTTGCATCCCAGTCTGCACTACATGCATGTAGTAACAAAACACACAAATATTGATAGCAAAATTTGAATAGCACCTTATTCTTTCAGTCCAGAATTCCATTATTTCCTAGAAAAAAAAGTGGTCCTTACTGATTGATATAGGCAAGTGAGGTTTGTAATTTACTTTTCCTTAAATGTGTTGCCTTCAAAACTCCATGGCGGGGAATGTCTTTGCTTTTGTGCTGCTTGGTCAGCTGGACAAGTTGGCTACCATAGCAGAGGAAGTCATTAATGACTGAATAGTATGTCTGTTGTTATGGTATGCATTTAAAAGAAGACAGATGCAATTTCATCAAAATATGCAAAAAGCAAGAGAAAAACTGAAATAAAGCATCTGATATTAAAAAGAGACAAGCTGCTCTGTGACACTAATGCGCAACACTAGTGGTTGATCACTAGAATGTGACAGCTGGGTCTTTCCCTGAAAAACTGACATGCTGGTGTAAGCAGGATTTCACCTTTCCATTTGATGGCGTAGCCACAGTGTTAGTGTATAAAAGTTCTGTACATGGGGTGCAGCCCCCATATGTAGGGGGGTGTAGGGTAGCTCTCCTTTTGGTAAGTGTTTTTTTCCTGTTATCCCTGCTTCATAATGCCACTCGCGTTCCAGGGTTTTTTATGTTTGTGATCACTGTTTTGTGAGCTGATCACACATGAGGTTGTGTCTTACCAGGAAGATGGTGTTTCTTGCAATAGTTAAGGCACCTTCTTCATTAAAAAAAAACAAGCTGACCATGTTATGTAAATGGTGTACAGTATACGTCTCAACTGTCCAGATTTTCGCAGAATGTCCAGATTTTTGCCTCATATTTTAGGTCTTTTTCTCATAAAATCTGTGGTTTTGTGGCGAATGAAGTCACTAAATAATGACATAAAATTGAGTTTCAGACTTCATATTCTTCAGAAGAATGCATACTAAGACAAATCCTCTTATTCTATCAATTTTCTAAGTTTCTAAGAGCAGTATTTAAAATCTGTTTCTATTTTTGGGCCTTTGACCCCCCCCCCCCCATCACATCAGGATTTGTCCAGATTTCTTGCGCTAAGAGGTTGAGAGGTATGGGGTGCAACCTCTCTGTATTTTTGAAATGCATCGTATTAGAGATTGAAACTACATTCATATGCAGATTCCTTGATTAATGTTGGTCTATTGAGTCCACATTTCATGTTGCAATGTTCTACAATAGTTTTGCATAAAGGATAGACTTCTTAGCTTGTCTGGCTATTGTAGAAATTGTACTTATGTTATTATAGGTAAAATGCTATCTCACTCATTACATTTGTGTTAACTGATATTAATAAATAGAGTGCAATTCAATTAATACTTGGGTCACTGTTCAAGTAGCTTAATGTACAGACTGGAAATTCTTCTGTGTAGTAGAATGCCAAGTGCTCTTAACTGTTGTATTTGCTGTAGGTTAATGACTGTTGGATAATATAGTCTTTGTTTAAGAATTAACTAGAATCAGAAACAGAAAAAAGTTATTGATCATATATTGATCTTCTCTGCACTACAACTGCTATAAATCACTGTATTTTTTTAAATTTATTCTACCCAAAAAAACAGTTGTGGCTGTTTACTGATATAATTTTTCAACCAGGAAATTCTTCTCACCAGAATGCAGTTTATACTCCCCTAATTTGACAATGTACTGCCTTTTTATTTTTCTCAAGTTACTTCTTTTTAATGACTTTGAATTGACATGCCTTGAATAAGTGCTTTATTTTATGTGAGCATTCTGTTTTATCACTTTTCAAAAGCTACATATGGTCCTTTCTCAATTTGTCAGATTCAGTGATGAAAGATGTTGTTTAAAAAAAAGGAAGTCTTCAAATATCTGAGTTTCAAAGTTTCAAGTAGCTTTATATCAGCTGTGAAGGAAGACAAAATGATATACTGAAAGAAATGCTGAATTTGGAAATAAATGCATTAATGCAATGTAACTGCATATCAGTCATTTTAGTACACTGACCTCCGCAAGTATGTACATGCTCGGGTACATTTTAGATTGCATCCTTCTTTCTAGTAAAGCATCTGTGTTTCTGTAAGTACTTCCTGCTTATGTTATTTATGCTCATAAAAACATGCTTTTAAAAACCTACATGGTGAAAATTCAGCTTTCAGGTTTTTTTGAATTTAGGAAATTGCTGATTCCGGTTTCTAGTAAGTGGACCATTGGTAAGGATAATTGATTATTGAACTTTTTAATAATCTGTTTTCTTTCCTACTTTACTGTGACATAGTCATTAGCTGTTCATCATATTGATCACTGCTGCAGTAGCCTAAGCAGTATGGGTTATATCCTGCAAAGGTTGCAACACCTAACCAGCTTTCAAATCTTCAGGTCTCCTTCCACAAGCCCAACCCATCCGTCAACTTGAGATTAGCTGATTAAAACGACAAGGGGCCACATTCAATAAAGCTTACACTAAGTGTACACGATATGTATTCAATAAAATTCTTATCACATTTTTTGTGCTTTGTAGGCACTCAGAAGTATTACACTAAGTATACATGTAGTCTGCACTTTGTGGTAATGTTTATGAATCCCTATCAATATTTAAAGCTGCAAGAATATTAGTAGGAAAACTAAAATTAGGAGGAAGAAGGTGTGAGTTATGCCCATGTTGTCTGTTCACTCAGAACAGTGTACACTTAGTTATTGAATTCCGGCCAAGTTTTGGTGCTAAGCCCTTCAGAGAATACTCCATTGTGTTCTTTTGACGATCAATGGTCAGCTTATATCGTTCCTTTGCTAGACAGATAAGTTCCTTTTGGGGGAAAAAAACTTCCACATTAAAAAAATGTTCATTTCGTTGTACTTTCCTATTTAGGAACATTATTTTTAACCTAGAATTTGTGTTTCATGGACTGGCTCAAGACTTATTTGAACGTTTACATGGGTGCACACTTTTTCCTGTCATTTTAAAAGCTGTTTAAAGTAATTGAAAATCATTTGTTCTGTAGAGAAATTGTGTTTACTTAAGTTTTGGGGGTTGACAAAGTGTTTAAAAGTAAGTGCCTTTTACTGTGTTTTTTTTTTTTGTGAAAAGTGACTTTTAAAGGCTTAAACTTTTTGGGAAAAAGACAACATTTTCGGCTTGACCATGGAACAAACTACCACTCCAATGGTTAATCCTTCTCCAAGGCAAAACAGCCTTTGCCACCACAACAGGAAAGCAATTTCCCTTATTCATAGATGGGTGACTATACTTTATCCATAACTTGTTCCCCAGGCAACTCATTTTTTTACCCCAAACCCTCTAATGTAGCACCTACAGCCACAATGGGCCCAGGGATTAGTCATGTTCTCTGTGGCTATTGGGGTCTCCTCAGTAGGTAAGGGAGAACCACACTTGTCAGTCCTAGTTGGTAAAACAGTGAAGAATTCTCTAGTTTGTCAGAATGCTGTGCATATCCCTGTGGAAGATGCTGCTGCTGCCATTAATAACCCTTGTGGATCCATTTTACCTGTCCAAAAGAGTCATAAAGTCAGCATGTATCTACTCCTCTTCAAGATTCCATACTCAGAAGTAGTTTACTGGCTCTTTCTCATGGTTTTAATCAGGCTATTGATCCTTCTTTTAAGTTGGTTGCTGGTAAAAGAAAGAGAATGAATCCTTTTCCTGAAGAGATTCTATATTCTGAATCTGGACAGGAAGATGAAGGGACAGATACAAGATGATGTCCTTCAAGGATGCATCTGCAGTCATAACATATGGGTTGTCCTGCCTCAGGCAGCCCTTCGGTCGGCCGGATTCCAAAGTCTGGGTCTGGCCTCGGCTGATGTCGCACTTTCCCCGAAGTCAGAGCATCTGGGGTATAAAAGCATCAGCCGACGCCATTTTCCTCAGTCTTTCTTGCCGCGCGGTGCCCGAAGCAGAAGCTGTTTGCAAGTGCCGGTCGGTCAGATCCAGAGATTTCAGCTACGAAGACTTGAAAAGCTAAGTACCCGTTGGGGACTCTTTCTTGCCTCAGCCAATGTCAGACAAAGTAAATAATTGTTTAACTTGTGGGAAACAAATACTTCATAAGGATTTCCATTCTTACTGCCTTCCTTGCTTAGGCCCAGACCACGACGTATCAGCTTGTTTAGCCTGTGCCTCCTTCAACCGACGGACTCTTAGGCGTCGGTCGGAGTTTGCAGAGGAATTTTGGAGCCGCTTTTGCTTATAAAATGCCGTCGGAGACTCCGCATATGGTCAACGCAAGGAAAAGGACCGACATTGCGGTTTTGGATGAAACCACGGCTAGGCCTACGCGAGTGTCTTGGTTTCGGCGAAACCGAATCCACGGTGATTCCTACTACGAAACCATACTTCCGACCACCGAGGCCAGAGAGGCCCCGGCTGAGTCGACTTCAGAACTCCGCTAGTGTTCAGGAATTGTCTGACACCATACCATTGGACATTTCTACCCCTGCACGTGGGGCAGCTAGGCCCCAGCTTCTATGTCTATTAAGGCCTTCTCCAGGGCTAAAGCTGCCAAACTTTCAAAAGCTTTGCCTGCCAAATCTACATCCCAGAGGCCTACCTCTAGTTCACAGATCCTCAGCCTTGCTGAGGATCTTATCTCCTTAATAAGGGGTTCACAACCTCACCCAGACAGGGCCTCTCAACCTCCTCCAGACAAAAGGCCCAGAACTGACCCATCTGAACCTCACTCCTCAGATTACTCCACGGATGGATCTGATTTATCAGACCACCAGGAAGGGGCCTGCTTGCCTCACGAGGATTCAGATGCAGAGGAATCTATCCCTTCGGCCTCCCCTCCTGAAGAATTTTCCTTTGGGGAGACTTTACACTCCATGAGAGAGCACTTTCAATGGCAAGGTCAGGATTTCTCTGATTCTAGAAAAAGATTAAGGACCTTTTTGCATTTGCCTCAGCATAGGCCCTTAGCTATACCTCCTGTTCTAAATATAATTGATGATGTGTACAATGATGTCAGTACAGTCCCTGATTCTCTTCCTCCGGCCCCTGCCAAACCTGACAGATATTACAGGGTCCCGGATTCTCATTTCCATCTGTATAAAGCCCATGCTGCAGACCCAGAAACTATTTCTCAGGGCCCTAAAAGGGTTGCAGCCGCTACTGCCAAAAATCCCCTACCCTCTGAAAGAGAGTCTAGAGCTTTAGAGAGATGGGGAAAAAAGGTTTATACATCTGCTACTCTTTCTGCCAGGGCATTAAACTGTCAATTCCATATGATACAGTACCAAGAATTTTTGTTAGATCAATTGAATATGAAACTTTCTTCTCCTGAACCCTTCAGGATTTGGTACATAACTCACAACAGGTTAGTAATCATTTTTTAAAATGTGGCTATGATGCACTGGAGGCTTCATTTAGATCAGCTATGACTGGAGCAGTTATTCGTAGGCATGACTGGCTGAAGGAGCAATCTTTGCCAGACCATGTCAAAGCTAAACTCCTCGATGCTCCAATGGAGAAACAAAATTTATTTGGCTCCCCTGCACAGGAGATTCTAAAAAAGGTGGAAGAAAAAGCAAAATTTGTGCAAACAGTTAAAGATTTCCTACAAGTTCAACCACCGAGGTTCAGCAGAAACTGGCCTACAAAGAATTGGTCCTTTCCAGACTCGTCCAGAGCACAAAGAGGCAGGAACAGGCACCCTAGAGGCAGAGGTCAGTCGAAGGGCCCCTACAGAGGCCGTCAGTGGCAGCCTGCCAACCAGAGGAGTAGTGCAACAGCTACAACTACAACCACTACTACAGGACAGACCCAATGACTTGACTCTGACTCCGCCTACCAGGGATCAACTGGAAGCACCCTTGGGCGGAAAACTGGCTTTATTCTCAAAAAACTGGCATTGCATTACAAAAGATACATGGACATTGCAAATAATAGACAAAGGATACAGGTTTCACTTCCACACTTTGCCAAAAAGAAGCGGAATGCCAAACCTTCCACCAAACCAGAAGGCAGAGGCTTTCAGACAAATCAGCAATTTACTTCAGATGAAAGCTATAGAAAAGGTACCATGTACAGAACAAGGCCAAGGATTTTACTCCAGACTATTCCTTGTACCAAGAAAAGAAAACCAATGGAGGCCTATTCTCGACCTGTCCACACTGAATACTTATCTGATTGTGCCAGAATTCAAAATGCTGACCCTACAGCAACTTCTTCCCATGTTGGGCAAGGAGTCTTGGCTGGTAACTCTAGATCTCAAGGAGGCATACCTGCATGTCCCTATTCGACCAGATTGCAGAAGACACCTCAGATTTCTTGCAGGATTAGAGCATTATCAATTCTCAGCATTGCCCTTTGGCTTATCTATTGCGCCCAGAGTATTCACGAAATGCCTGGCATCAGTAATTGCACATTGCAGACTTCAGGGAATTCAAATTTATCCATACCTGGATGACTGCCTAATACAAGCGGACAACAAGAAAAAATTGTTAAAGGACTTGGCCTATGCCATACACCTGCTACAGACCTTGGGATACACAGTCAACATCCAAAAGTCAAGACTAGTACCATCCCAAAGGATAGCCTTTCTCTGGACACAATCACCCAGATGGCTTTTCTCACAGAAGAAAAACAAAAACAACTTCAGATTACTTCATGATTCTGACAAGACAAACTCAGCTTACTGCAAGGAAAGTCCTGCAGGCCCTGGGTTACATGGCATCCTGCATAATTTTAATTCCACATGCCAGGCTGCATATGAGGAAATTACAATGGTACCTAAGGAGTGTATGGTCTCAACACACTCACAGTCTAGAAACCATGATACCAATCATTCCATGCCTTCAAAAGGAATTTCTGTGGTGGGCTCAGGCCTGCCAGTCCAACAGAGGGTTGCCTTTCAACAAACCAAAAACAAGGCAGACCATCACCACGGACGCCTCAGACTGAGGATGGGGAGCACACATGGAGGACAAACGTATCCAAGGCCTATGGCCTCAAGGGCAGCTAAGCATGCACATAAACCAAAAGGAAATGCTGGCAGTGAGGCATGCAATCGAGGCATTCAGACCCTTCCTCCACCAAGGACATCCGTTAATAAGGACAGACAACACCACGGTCATGTGGTACATAAACAAACAGGGAGGCACACATTCCTATCCCCTATGCCGGATGGCTATGGATCTGTGGAATCTATGCCTGAATCTCAATATCCAGCTGCAGGTCCAATTCATACCAGGAAAAGAAAATGCACTAGCAGACAGCTTAAGCAGAACTACCATGGATGCACACGAATGGATGCTGCATCCAGACATCTTCAAACTCATAACAAAGACATGGGGAATGCCGGAGATAGATCTGTTCACCTCCCCACTCAACCACCAACTGAAGACATTCTGCTCAAGGACATACCACCCACAAGCATTTCAGCTGGAATGCCCTAACAGTATATGCCTTTCCACCTCTCCCACTGATGTACAAGGTTCTACTGAAGATCAGGAAGGAACAGCCAAAAGTGATACTAATAGCTCCAGACTGGCCAAGACAACACTGGTACCCACTATTGAGAAGCATGTCTCAGGCAAATTTATGGCCTCTTCCCCTATGGCCTCTTCTTCTAACACAGAACAATTTCAAGACCCTGCATCCCAACTTGAAAACATTGCAGCTAACTGCCTGGAAAATTCCTTAAATCCCAACCAAACTGTTTTAACTCAGAGGGTGAAGGACATTATCCTAGAGGCTCGCAGACCTTCCACAAGGAAGACATACTCAGCTAAGTGGAAGAGATTTCTCATTTGGAGCACATCAAAGGGCACAGATGTCACAGTGGCAAACCTAGCACACATCCTAGAATACTTAGCAGAATTGTTCCACAATGGCCTGTCTTATTCTTCCATTAAGATTCATGCTTCAGCAATTTCAGCAGAATACAATATGGATCCACCTATCTTCTCACACCCTCTTCTCAGGCAATTTTTGAGAGGGATCAAAAATGTTAAACCTCCAAAAAGACCCCCTCTACCTGCATGGGATCTCAATTTTGTGCTGGAAAAACTGACACTACCTCTTTTTGAACCAGCAGCATCAGCAGACCTACAGTTTTTATCTTGGAAAACTGCATTCCTTCTGGCAATCACTTCAGCAAGAAGAGTATCTGAGTTACAAGCATTAATGGTAGTACACCCTTTCCTTATTTTTCACCAGGATAGAGTGTTACTAAGAACCAATCCTACTTTCATGCCAAAGGTAGTATCTAGGGTATCCTTGAACCAAGCTATTCATTTGCCTACGTTCTTCCCTAACCCACAGAACAAAGGGGAAAAAGTTTTGCACACCCTGGATATACACAGACAACTACGCTACTACTTGGACAGAACGAAAACTAGCAGAAAAACTGACCAACTTTTTGTAGCATATGCAACTGGGGTGCAAGGAAGAGCAATTTCCAAACAGACAATTTCAAAATGGATAGGAAATTGCATTCGCTTTTGTTACTCTTTTCATGGAAAGACAGTTCCTGAAAACATCAGGCCTCACTCCACAAGGGCCACAGCCACCACTACAGCTTTCCGTGGCTACCAAGGACATTTTAGAAGCTGCTACTTGGAGCTTTGTGCATACATTTGCCAAGCATTACAATCTACCTCTATACTCCAGATCCTGAGCAGGGTTTGCAACTGCAGTGCTGCAGGGGATCGTAACTACACCATCTTTCTCTTAGTACCTCCTCCCCCAGATTGGCTATGGTATTCTACCCATATGTTATGACTGCAGATGCATCCTTGAAGGACATAGTACAGTTTTGTACCTACCATAAATGTAGATGTCCGATAGGTATGCATCTGCAGTCATCCTCCTTCCCCTCTGTGGTATTCCTAGGGTACTTACCCCTCTTTTAGCTAGCTGGGGGAATCTATTATGGTGTATTTGTTTGTTTATGCATGTATATAATTTGCAAATGTTTGGAACTTTTCTGCATTTATCCAAATTTAGCCTTCCTAGAGGGCACCTGGCATCTGGGGCAAGAAAAACTGAGGAAAATGGCATCGGCTGATGCTTTTATACCCCAGATGCTCTAACGTCGGAGAAAGTGCGACATCAAAAATAATAAAAAATAAGGGCTAATAAAATTTAGTAGTTTTTAAATAGAATAGAAAGTGATAGGATTTGATGTGTGATATATGTTTATTTATTTATGTAATTATATTTAAGTAAAGTATTTATATTCAAACAGTATATAGTGAGGTTTTAACTTATTTTTGTATAAAGGAAGTGGTTTTATGTGTTTATGGAATGTTATGTGCAATATCGATTTACGACAGTAGAGGGAGTTGGTTCATTATGTTTAAGAACTAATATGTTAGTAAGCACAAGCACTTTGTTCAACAATGTTCGTATAAATTATGTAACCAAACAGTTTATACATATGCACTGTATTTATATGACCATAGGTTTTAATTATTTAGATATTTTAGATGTTTATGCACACGCACTTTTCATAGCCATGTTTTTAATTCAATTTTAATATTTATGAGGCTTGTTGGTTCATAGGTTTATTTTGAATGTCTTTGGGGGATTTACATTGGTTGGAGGGTTGGTAATCCAATATATATAGAGTAATTAAATGGTAGTACATTGTCTGATGAAGTCCAAGTGGATTGGATGAAAACGCTGGTATATTGTCTTGTGCAACTGCGTTTATGTGTATGGTCTGTGGAGTTGGTTTATTAAAAGATTCGAAGTGGACTCGTGGTTTTGCAGTTTTCTTTGGCTTACAGCACTTGTTCGGTTTTTTGTGGGTACTTTCAAGTGCTTCCAGTTGTTTTTGGTGTTTCGTGAGTCTTTCTGGGCCAAGGGAAACTTTTTCAAAAAGAGAAAAGGACAGCAATGAGTTCAGAAGCATCGGAGGAGCTCGGCCAATCAAGGAAGTTGATTGGGCAGTTGACCGAGCTCATAGATTTACTCACTCCCCTTTGCCACAAGATGTTAGTGAGTCAAACCAAGTTAGGTTGCGAAGAACCTGTGTTCGAGGATGTACAACAGCCTAACAGTAGAAGCAAACGGAAGAGGCAGCTTATGGGCGAAGAAGATGACTTTTCCGAGGGCTCAGCAACTAATTTCAATCCTCTAATTACTCCTAACATTCTGGGTGTTGAATCTGAAGGGACTGAAGTGATTAATGAGCGTCGTGGAACAGCTGCAGGGGCTCAACGGAAGAAACCGACTCATACGGATTTAAGCAAAGGTACTGATTGTTCTAACCATATCAGCACTAGAGACTGGTTGAATAGGAATATAGACTTTGGTATGGATACACATGTTGGTTTGGACAGACAAGAAGGAGAGACTTATGTGGTTAAAATTGATAAACTCAAAGGCCTTATGACTAGGTTCAAAACTTTACATATAGAAAATGCATACTTATTAGAATGCTTAAAAAAGGAAATTGTTCCAAAAGGTCTTCGTATTTGTAAGTATCCAAACAATGTCACCAGTGGTTCTATTTTTCATAAAAACTTGCTCAAGGTATTTAATCAATGTGGTTTAGATGTGATTAAATTAATAATAGAAGAAAATGAAAGAAATATTAAGTGTTTGACTAAAGACATTGATGAAATGGATGGAGCTATTAAAAATGACCTAATATTTAGTATTAAGGAAGAGAAGCAACAATATTATAATATTAGGCATGAAATTGATGAAAAATGTAATGTGGTTATGCAACGTAAAATAGGTAAATTACACAGGGACATCATGGAATATGAAAATGGGACTAACTATCCAGAACCTAATAAGTCTAAAAAGAATGTTAACAATTTTGTTAATAATAGGAAATGGAATAAACCCATTTACAGTCATTCTGATTTTCAGAATGATCTTACCTATGACCAAGATTTCCCTCCTTTAGTAAGGGAAACAGAAGAAGTATACAGGCCTCACAATTATAGGGAAAATTTTTACAGGAGGGGAGAAGGGAGGGAGGTATTGATTAACACCCTCTCTTCAAATAGCCCGAATTTGGATAGAAATGAAGTATATGATATTAATGTTGTAAACAAGGTTATTCATACATATAAGGATTTTTCAATTTACAATTATGGTAATTTTGATGTTAAGGTTAATCATTTCAAATTACTTAGTAAAGGTTTTAAATTTATTCCTAGTTCAAAGGGTGACACCGCCACCACAATTCTGGATACCAAGTTGTTTATGCGAAGAATTAATTTGAGTGTTCTGGCAAGCAACAATGGTTACAGTAGTGATAATAGAGTTACAAAATTGAAAAAGAAATCTACTTTCAATCCACCCTTGTTACCCCAGTTAAGAAATTTTGAAAGAATTTTGGAAGAAGGGATCAGAACTGAACATAATAACAATAATAGGAAGATATATGATAATAACTTGAATAAAGACGAAAAAGAGGCATTAATGGAATTAATTAATGAGGACACTATCAGAGTGATGAAACCAGATAAGGGGGTGTAGTCATTATGGACAATATAATCTATGAGGAAAGATGAACATGATACTAAGAGATGAAACAAAATATTCAGTGGTCTCAAAAAATGAGGTAAATGTGGCATATTTTCGAATAGATAATATGTTGAATGACTTTGTGTTAGAAAAGGTGTTAAAACCTGAACTACACAAGTTTTTAACAGTAGTAAAACCTAGGATGGCCACTATGTTCGGAATCCCGAAAGTCCATAAAAATGTGATGGACCCACCCCTAAGACCCATAGTTACTGCAGGAGGGTCAAAAACAGAACCCCTAGCAAAATACATAGATATTACAACCAAGCATATATGGACAAGTAATAGAGTGATATTGAAAGACTCATGGGATTTTTTAAAACAACTAACACCTGAATGTTACAGCACCGACCTATTATTCATAACTATAGACATAGTGGATCTTTTTTCCTGCATACCACACACTAGTGGGATGAAGTGGTTTGAGGAATGTGTATTTTTGGACAAAACTATGACACAAGAAGATAAGATTTTATCAGTGGCACTCATGGACACCGTCTTAAAATACAATTTTTTGTTATTTGATGGTGAATACTTTCAACAGAGGACTGGGGTGTCTATGGGTGCGGCATGTGCACCAACATATGCCAACATAGTTTTGTCCAAATGGGAAGAAAAATATATATTAAAATCAGAGTTTAAGAAGGAATGGATCATGTATAAAAGATTCCTAGATGATATAGTTATTTTTTGGATAGGGGGGCAAGAAAGATTCAAGGAATTTCTTGAATACATTGGTAAAACTACTAATTTCCTTAAATTTACACACAATGTCAATCATGAGGTTCTACAATATCTGGACATTGAATTGGTTAAAAATAACACGCTGAAGTCATTTTCATCCAGGGTATATAGGAAAAAAACCTATGTCAATTCTTATTTGCATTATGAAAGTGCGCATCCCCTTCACTGCAAGCGTAATATAGTTAAAGGGCAGTTTGTGAGGGGATCAAGGATGACTACCCTGGATGAAGACTTTTTGGTCGAATGTGATACATTGCAGAAAATGTTCATTGAAAGGGGATACCCAGAGAAATTTGTAAATGACATTAGAAGGGAAGTGGAAATAGGTAGGGCAGACAGATTTAAACCAATTATGGGTAGGATTGAATTTAAAACAACAAGAGAAGAAAATAAGGATAGGGTGACTGAGGAAAACCAGTACCATAAAAACCTCATAATTGAGTACAATAGTTTTAATAAGGGAATAAGAAACATTTTAAGTAAAGAATGGGATAAATTTGCTGCTTTAACGGATATAGAAGGAATTAATAGTTTTAAACCGAAGATTATTTTTAGAAATTCAAGAAGTATAAAAAATATGTTGGAAAACAAAAAGGATATGGATTATAGGAAGAATGATGTGTTGAGAAAAAAAGTAGGAACGTATAAATGTGGCCGGTGCAATCAATGTTCATATATTAGTAATAAGAGTGAGATTTTCATAGATAGTAGAAATATGTTAATTAAGAGTAAAGGCAAATATAGTTGTGATACAAAAGGGGTGGTCTATCTGGCAACTTGTGATAAGTGTCCTTCATATTACGTGGGAAAAACAGAAAGGGAACTAAAGAAAAGAATTTATGAACACGTATATGATATGCAAAAAGGGAAAGAGACTAGTGCCTTATTCAAGCATAGTAAAGAATGTAGAGGATGCAAATTTTATTTTTTTGTGTTACAACAGGTTGAAAAGGATATAAGGGGTGGTATCTGGGAAGAGATCTTGGAGAGTAAGGAATTGTGGTGGCAGGTGTACCTGGAGACTAGTAAAAAACCAGGGATAAATGATTATTTGAGTATATCATCCTTATTAAAAATAAGGGCTAATAAAATTTAGTAGTTTTTAAATAGAATAGAAAGTGATAGGATTTGATGTGTGATATATGTTTATTTATTTATGTAATTATATTTAAGTAAAGTATTTATATTCAAACAGTATATAGTGAGGTTTTAACTTATTTTTGTATAAAGGAAGTGGTTTTATGTGTTTATGGAATGTTATGTGCAATATCGATTTACGACAGTAGAGGGAGTTGGTTTATTATGTTTAAGAACTAATATGTTAGTAAGCACAAGCACTTTGTTCAACAATGTTTGTATAAATTATGTAACCAAACAGTTTATACATATGCACTGTATTTATATGACCATAGGTTTTAATTATTTAGATATTTTAGATGTTTATGCACCACTTTTTCATAGCCATGTTTTTAATTCAATTTTAATATTTATGAGGCTTGTTGGTTCATAGGTTTATTTTGAATGTCTTTGGGGGATTTACATTGGTTGGAGGGTTGGTAATCCAATATATATAGAGTAATTAAATGGTAGTACATTGTCTGATGAAGTCCAAGTGGATTGGATGAAAACGCTGGTATATTGTCTTGTGCAACTGCGTTTATGTGTATGGTCTGTGGAGTTGGTTTATTAAAAGATTCGAAGTGGACTCGTGGTTTTGCAGTTTTCTTTGGCTTACAGCACTTGTTCGTTTTTTTGTGGGTACTTTCAAGTGCTTCCAGTTGTTTTTGGTGTAAAGTGCGACATCAGCCGAGGCCAGACCCAGACTTTGGAATCCGGCCGACCGAAGGGCTGCCTGAGGCAGGACAACCCATATGTTGTGACTGCAGATGCATACCTATCGGACATCTACATTTATGGTAGGTACAAAACTGTACTTTCTCAGTTTTTTTGATTCAGATTCAGAGGAGAGCTTAGTTTTTGATTCTCCCTGCTGAAGTCTACCTTTCTCTGAGACTATTTCTAGAAGGTGCCAGTGTTTTCAGTGGAAGAACACGGAGGTTTCATAGTCCCTCAGAAAATACTGTGAACTGTTACAGAAGCTATTCCCAGAATCTGCAGTCATTCTTCCAATTCTGTCACTCTGGAGGATGTGTGAGTTACAGACTGCTGCCCTAAAAAGGACATATAGTATAAAGTTCCTTAGTCTTTCAAGTTATACTCTCATCCCAAACCTGACCCAGGAGCTATAGCTTTAGTTAGTCCTACTGCTGCTAAACATTTGGCTAAACTCCAATCCTTATCTTTTTGACAAGGATGGAAAGATTATTGATAAGTATGGGAAAAAGTGTATGCTTTTGCAACTTTGATTTTTAGAATTTAGAATTGTCAGGCTCATATGTTAAAGTTTATTCTAGCTGTGAAACATGTACTGCTAAACAAATGAAGGGGGCAAGGGTGCTGCCATGGCACCAGTTATGCAAATATTTTTATGCATTGTGGGAAATGACACACATTTTCAACAACATGTATATGAACAACATTCACTTGTATAAACACTTTATTGATAATTTGTTGGGTGTGGAGAAGGAGCATTGATGACACTTGATAAGTTTCATAAGCACATCAACAGTTTTAAGTATTTTTTTAGAATGTACCACAGAATATAATGACACCAGTTTAAATTATTTGGATGTGACAATATCAAAAGAAAATGGTAAACTTATCAAGATATACAAAAAAGAAATATAAAACATTTCTTTCTTGGACTATTCTAGTATGCCTCCCACTAGAACCAAGCAGAATACAGTGAAGGGTCAGTTAATGAGAGCAAATAGGCTCACTAAAAAGGATGGGGACTTTCTGAAAGAAAGTGAGAGCATGTACAGTAGATTTATCCACAGACGTTATCCAGTGGAGATGGTAGAAAATAAATTGAATGAAGTATACAGTATTAGGAAAAATGAAGTCAGTGAGAATGTGAACAATGAAAATGTGTATTATTTGGCTATGCAAGTAGCAAACTGTATAGATTCACTAGATATTAAAAAATAATCAGAAGAAACTGGAATATTATTATCAGTTGCTCAGAAATGACTAAAGCAGTTGGTGACAACCATATATTTGTACAGAAAAGAGGTAAGAGTTTCAAGAATTCTTTTTTCAGAGAAACTGAAGCTTACCTTTGAATAGCAGTGTAAAAACAGGGATGTTCAAATGTCTCAGCTGTAATTTTAATAATTATTTGTACACTGGAATAAAAGAAATAAGGGTGAGCAACATGCTGATCAAAATTATTGACAGATTTACTTGCAGATCTTAAGTTTGTTGTATATTTAGCTCTATGCATGCCCTGTCAGTCATTTTATGTCGGTAGAACAACCAGAGAGCTTTACAAGAGAATATATGAGCACAAATATGCAATATCAGCTGGCAATGGCAAAAAGTGTTTAAGCAAGCGTTATATTTCATCCAAATGGATTTTAAATGTATTGTACTAGATTATGTTACAAGGTATAATAAAACATTTGACAATGAGAAAAATTAGGGTGGAAAGAATATTTATGGCAAGTTAAACTTAATGCTTGTTATCCACCAGGATTAAACAACAATGAAGATTCTGTTGCTTACCTGAAACACAAAGGGGTAAAGCACTAAACTATTTTAATCATGTCTGGGGATTACATAATGCTTGGTGATGTTAAATGTATCCAGTCCGAAGAAGTCGCAAGGTTAGAGATGAAAGCGCTAACTGGATACTTGTTATTTTATTGTTTTTATTTTGTGACTATCAGATAAGTTGTGGGTTTTCCTATTCAGCTGTTTTTGTTTTCTTTTCGAACTGTGAAAGTATAAGAAATGCTTTGTCTGAATTTTCTTCTTGTGAGGAAAAATCTTTAAATAATTTAGTTTCTTCCATTGTATAAGTCATAACTCATTGTTTAACACCATGTGTATGACTCTGCTGATAGTTCTTCCAGGGCAATGGTCACTGCTACTGCTCTGGGGAGATTTGCCTGGCTGCATTCTCAGAACTTCCCAGATGATTGAAAAAAAATGAGATTTAAAAGTCTTCTTTGGTAGAGATTTAATTTTTGGTTGCTCTACTGCAGAGGTTATGAAAAAGTGTGATCAAAAGAGTTGAATCTTTAAGATTTTTTTGTCCTCCTTTTGCAAATTTTCTAACCCTTCATCCGATTTCAGCAAAAAAAAAAAAAAAAAAATAGTCTGGCCAAAATGCAGTTAAACATGCTTTTAAGAAATGTTAGGGGTTTCCAAAAAGAATTCAGGACCACCCAAAAAAAACAAGGGCAGTCTAACAAGTCAGAATGACTATTTAAGGGACCTTTTTCTTCCCTCCCACATTGTCAGTGCCTTTTCCCTTCCGGAATGTTTGAATCTTCACTTTTCTGTTCGGCAAACTGACGGTTTCAGACAATGGCTTCTGAAGATCATTCTTCAAGGTAACAGATGGCAGTGGGAAGAAATCTATCCTTTTGGGGAGGGGGGTGGCATTCCTCAAATATCAGATAAGATGACTCAGTTTCCTCCTGTCCTTCAGCACATACAGACTCAGGGAGTAATAGAACCAGTTCCTCCTTCCCAGGTTTGGAAAGGTTTTAGATATTTGTAATGAGAAAGACAGATGATGTCCGGAGGCCAGTTTAGAGCTTTTTTTTTTCCTAAACCTGTTTGTGATAGTGCCCAAGTTCAAAGTTCTGTGACTTCACAACCTGTTACCTCTTCTTCCTCATTTAAGTTTCTTGGGTAACACTAGGTTTAAAATATGCTTATCCTCTCATCCCTATTCATCCAGACATCAGACATTTTTAAGGTTGTGCGTGACTGGATCACATTATCAGTTATTTGCCTTACCATTTGGACTATCCATTGCACCAAGAGCATTTGAAAAGCGTCTAGCACTAGTTATATTTCATTACAGACTACAGGATATCCACTTTTTCAAAATGTTAGGAATCTCTCCTTTGAATGAGAAATCTCTTGATGAAGTGGGAATTCCAAGAGAACATTCAAAACTCTTGATTTCTTCACATAAGATTTTTTTCCTGGGGGTCAAAGACCTCAGTTGAAAGAGCTTCTCTTCCATATGAAAAATAGAGCTATATCTAGATCTTGTTCTAAGGTTTTCCACTCATACGTTAGTCAAGGTGAGGAAATGCCACAGAATTCTGGATTTCATGGCATCTATTATTATCATGATATCCCTGGCAGGACTTCATATGAGAAAGATACAATAGTATCTGATGTCTCTTTGGTCCTAGCTCCAACGTCCTTCATCTTTTCAAATCCCATAACTAGCCATGTTAGCTTGTGATAGTGCTTCACAGCCCAGTCTCACTCCACAGGGATACTGCATTCTGTAAGAGCAAAACTGTTTGGCAGACAAGATGAACAGGAAAAGGGCATACCTCATAAATGAAAACTAGATCAGTGGAGGGTTTCCAAGATTTTATACATCTGTGGGGAGCTCCTGAATTGGAACAATTTGCCTCCTGTCTGAACAATCAGCTGGCAATATTCTGCTCTAGGACTCCATGCAAGAAGGCCTGTAAAGCAGTTGCCTTTTCCTTTCCTTGGACATGAATGTTTCTGTATGCTTTTCTACCCTTTCCAATGATACTCTCTGATACTCTACACCTACCTTTTACCTTATACTCCACACACTCTGTATGCTTTTCTACCCTTTCCTGTGATACTCTCTGGTACTCTACAACTACCTATTACCATATACTCCACACACTCCTCTAACTAATAATTTACTCAGCTCTGGAGACATCCATCCCAACCCAGGCCCCCTCTCATCTCCCCACACTCCCTCACCACTCAATCTCCCTGTACTTCCCCCTCTGCTCACACTCCCAACCATGCCCATTCTCACAGTCAAACCACATCACTACAGAAACACCTAACTATTCACTCAGTAAATATACAAAGCCTAACTAACAAAATCACTGAACTACACACATGGATAACCCATACCACCCCTAACATCCTTACTTCATCTGAAACTTGGCTGAAGCCTCACATCACTAACAAAGAAATACTCCCACCTGGCTACAATATTTACTGCTCTGACAGATTCCCAAAAAAAGGAGGTGGTATAGCCATCCTTTACTCAGATAGCCTTAACCTCTCACCTATCTCCATCCCTATTCCTGACTTCCATCCAGCTGTATCTATCCTACTAAACTGCCATCTAAATCCACACAAGAAATTTGCTATTGCTTCCATCTACATTCCCCCAGGAAATAATATACCCACCCTAGAAAATATCCTATCTTGGTTTAGCCACAACGTAAACTATGAAACCTTCATCCTAGGAGATGTCAATATAGACTGGTCCAAACTTATAAAATACTCTCCGCAACTCAGTATCAACCTACATGGCTTCCATCAATTGATAGCATCCCCTAACCACTTCCATAAAAACTTGTCATCCAGCTCCACCATTGACTATATTCTCACTAACACCCCCTACCTCTACCATAGTTCCACTACCCTACCCAACCCCTTAAGTGATCATCTCCCCACCTCCATTCTAAGACACTCCACCCAATCACACAAACCCCACCTTTACAGAGACTGTCACAAGCTCTCCAACTTTAATATCTCCTTATTCAACTCCATACTATCTAGTTTTGACTGGTTCATCCTTAGACTAATCCCTCTCGAGGATGCTGTCAACAAGTTTAACAACGTTTTCCTGAATACCCTGAACTTCTTTGCTCCCATCAGTAAAATTGCAATCACATCAAACTATGCTCCCTGGCTCTCTAAGGATATTGAATCCCTTATGCATAAAAGAGATAGTGCCTGGAAAGCATGGCTTAAAACAAAGGAACTTCCCCTACTACTTAAATACAGAGAACTACAGAATCTAGTTAAGAAACTAATCAGTAAAGACAAAAAATCCTACTATAACTCTGCTCAACTCAATAACAAATCCAACCCCTGCAAGTATTGGGTCACTTTTAACAAAATCCTCTCCCCTGGTTTCCTTTCTAACCCCTCACCATACCCTAATAAATCTCCTCTGGAACCCACTACTCTCCTCAACAAACACTTTACTGATATAATCCAAAATCTCACATCCTTCAACACTAACTCTGCAACTCCACCAACCCCTCCCAATCCTCACAACCAAAATCTCTTTTCCTTTCAACCTGTGTCCACTTCATACATTAAATCACTTCTTCTGAAACTTAAACCATGCTCTCCCTCTACTGACAATCTCATTCCTACCTTCCTCAAATTTGCTGATGAATCTATAGCATATCCCATATCTATTCTTATCAACAGATCTATCCAAGAAGCTAAAGTTCCTTCCATTTGGAAATCTTTCTTCACTATCCCCCTCCATAAAGGAGGCAACTCAACAGACCCTTCTAACTATCGTCCCATTGCTGTCCCATTCCCCCTCTCTAAGATACTCGAGAAATGCCTTCACTCACAGCTTCTGAATTGTCTCCTCCAGCACAACCTCCTCACTCCCACACAACATGGTTTCCGGCCTAACCATTGTACATCTACTTTATACATCTTGTAAACAATCCTCCCTCATCCAATACGCAGACGATTCGACACTCATCTCCATCTCCAGCAATATCTCTGAACTACATACCCTTACCCAACTCTCCTTTCTAGCCACTGAAAAGTGTCTGTCTGATCATCTACTAATCCTTAACCCCAAAAAGACCAAACTCTTACTATCACATCCTCCAGAAACACAATCATTAAACCTGAACTCCACAAAAAACTTCTAGGTGTCATAATAGAGGATGAACTCAAATTCAACCTACACTTACTCCAATGTATAAAAAAAAAGAAAACACACCAGAAACTAGGCTTGCTTTATTGCAATAAAAAATTCCTAACCTCTAATGCTAGACTCTCCCTGGCACAGGCATTCCTCCTCCCCTCACTTCTTTATGCTGCCGCAGTTCTAACTAATATTCAGGCCTCTACCTTGAACAAACTTGAACAAACTTATAACAAAATTTCTAGACTCAATACTAACTCTCCTTACAACTCACATGCCTAGCCCTAAACTATCTACAATGGCTTGAATTCCCACAACTACTGATACTATCACAATTTCAAATAATACACACTATTCTATACAGGCCATCTTCCTATCCAGCAGTCTCTTCTTTTGTCTTTGCCTATTCCCCAACTCGGACCCTCCGCACCTCAAACCAGCAACTTCTAGTTGTCGACCACCCTAAGAAAAATGTGGGCAAACTTCTATATAAATGCTCTGTAGCCCAAGCCTGGAACAAAGTCCCCTTAGACATACATTCCGTTATACATCCATCATACTTTGAAAAGGAACTCAAACTTCATCTGCTTAACACCAAAACCTGTCCCTGCCATAACCCTACCTAAGTCCCCCCACCCCCACTTGTTGTTTTTCTCACCTCTGACACCTAAAAAACATGTAGTAGCTTACCTAGTTAACCAATGTATATAACTGAACATTTTTAAAATCACATACTGTTATGTTGATATGTGTCTTTGTAAAATGATAACTTGTATAATTGCTTTATGCATGCATTTTTCTGTTTTTCTTCTTTTTCAAATCAATATTTTATAGATAATTTGTTTACTTGCATTTTTATGCTGTAAACTGTAGTCTGAATGTAACTGAAGCTTTTCTCCTCGGGTCTCCACTGAAAACGGGCCTTTGGCCCAACTGGACCAACCCGGTTAACAAATGTCAATAAATAAATAAATAAAAATCTCTAGGGTACTTCTGAAGATTCAAAAGGAATCCCCCAAGATCATTGTGGTGACTCCCTTCTGGGCTAAGAAACAGTAGTACTCCCTTGTTTTGGAAATGGCCAGTGGCAATTACCAAAAGCCTCTTCACAGAATGGATCTAGTCGCACAAGATCAGGGGTGCATGATGCACCCTGACCCCAGTCAACTTTAACTGACTGAATGGATGAAAGGGTTTTAATTCCCTTTAGACACCTGTTTACTTCAGATGTGCAGCAGGTACTAATGGAAGCAAGACAATCGTCTACAAGAAAAATCATAAATTAGCAAATGGAAATAGTTTTCTTGTTGGTGCCAGCAACATAACTAGCAGCCATTCAAGACTGCTACTTACAATATCTGTATGAGTTACTGTCCTACTTACTCCTCCAAGGTTTATTTATTGTAAATGTATACTGTTATATATATGAAAACCCAGTAGAAGTGCTTGGTACTTAGTTCTTTTTTACTCCATGTCAAATGCACAAAAGTGCTCATTTCGCTGTAATTTCTACTTGTAAATGTTATATTCTCTGTACTTATGTGGAGCCTTCAGTATGATATATATGGATCCTGTAGATATCATTGTTATTTAAATTTTTTACTCTATTTTTATGCATTAGTATCTATATTTTACTATTTGTAATTTGTAAATGCTTGTAGTTTATAGTTTTTTGTTTTATAGGGATCTTTTCTCCCTGGGTCTCTATTAAAAAGGATATGTGTCTAGTTGAACTTTCCTGGTAACCAAATGTAAAATAAAATAAAATAAATAAATAAATAATGTCATTATCCCTTTCCCAAGGAGCCTCTTCTTTTAGTGCATACCCATAGGTTCATAGGTTCATAGGTGTGGACTAGGCTGATGGCCCTGGAGCCTTTACAAGCCTAGCCCATAGGATTACCCTGGCATCATGCCACCCGGCCTTAGTTCCCAGTGCCTCTGTCGAGTAGAGCCACTGGAGTGATCCCCAGGATGAATTTTCTATTTCCCATCCACTCATCAAGATTTAAGGGCCAGTGAGGTGCTCTGTTTGACATGTATGGGAAGTCTATTCCATAGCATGGGCAGTCTCTGGGTTATGAACCTGTCCCTCCAGTATGTTCTGTTGATTGTGGTAATGAGGTTGAGATCTCTGGAGTGTATGGTGTAGAGGGATTGGTATTTCTTTAGATGTAGCATTTCTAACAGAGCTGGGTCAGACATGGCTTTGTAAGTCAAGCAGAGATTGCCTCTAAGTAGGTGATATGAGACAGAGAATAGTTGGAGTTTTTTGAGTCTGTCCATATAGGACAAGTGTTTAAGGCCTAGGATCCTCTTTGTCAGGTACTTTTGCGGCCTCTCCAGTTGTTGCAGGTGTCTAGTGAGGTACATGCCAAATGGGGCATTGTACTCGATGACTGGGCTAATGAGGGAAGAGTAGAGGGAGACAATGACCTCTTTCTTCCTGGATGCAAAACCCTTAGTAATGAGATGTGCCACATAGAAGGACTTTCTGACCACAGTGGCAATATTTTTGAAACGAGTTTTGCATAAGAGGCCTCCAAGAAAACTGTTGGCCCCTCCTTGGGATCTTAAATTTGTCTTGGAGGACCTAACTCTTGATCCATTTGAACTAGCTAATCTGGCTGACTTGAAGTTCTTAATTGAGTTGCAGGGTCTTATCAACCCTTTCTCATTTTTCACAAAATTAAGGTTTCATTGAGAACTAATCCTTTTATGCCTAAAGTGGTATCCAAGTTTACTCTGTCAAACTATCCATCTCTACATTTTCTTTCCTGAACCTAAAAATGAGGGGAAAAAGAAAACTCAGTAATTTAATGTCAACAGACAACTTGGGTAATATCTTGACTGAACTAAATCTTTCAGATCTTTGAGTCAGTTGTTCATTTCATGTGGAGGTAAAAAGAAGGGACAACCTGTGGAAAGAAAGATTATTTGCAAGTCATTGTTTTAGGCTATTACTGTATTTTGTTATACTCCCCACAACAAAAAATATTACAGGCAGGGTCAAGGACCACTGCACCTGGACCTTAGCTTCATCTGTGGATTTTTTGAAAGGGTTGGATTCCAGAAGTATTCTAGAAGCAGGAACTTGGTCCAAAATATATATATTTACAAAACATTACAAGCGTGATTTATTCTCTAGATCTAGATCAGGTTTTTTGTAGGATCATTCTACAGGGGTGCTGAACACTTCCACCTCCCAAATATAGTAAGCTAGTGTAATTTACTCATATAGATAAGAGTACTGCAGCAGTGATCAATATGATGAACTTATTGCAGTTGCATAAGTAAACTTAACATAGCAGTATATTTGAAAAATGACTGCTACTCCTTCCCACAATTCCTTTTTGGTGTGTTGTTTATACCAGTGTGTGAATACTTATTTTTTGTTGTTTCTAATATTGTTCAATCTCCTTCTCTGTTGGCATGAAATATCTGAAGGGGCTGGCACCAAAACCTGTCTTTTTAGTCAGCTCAGCTCAAGCTGACTAATGTGATGTGTGTGGAATGTGCCCTGAACTTTGGAAGCCGTCCAGCTGTTATTATCTTTGGAAGGGTATAACCCATATAGCTCAGGCTATAGTCGGAGAACTGTAGTGTTTTGAATTTTGAGCCATCATTATGTTCACTGTCTCAGATGTAACAAATAAAAAGGATAATTTGTCCATGTTTTGAATTGCATTGTTCCCATATAAAGAATTGATTGGCTTAGTTACAAGATATGTACTACAATAATCAGTACAAACAGAAATTCACCGATAAACAATGATCATAAAAAACTGTATTTATTCTTGCCCATATCTGAATTAACATGTCAGTTATTAGACCTGGTGTTGCTGTACAGATATGTACAGTTGCCTGGGATATGTATTTTATTTTATTTTATTGTACTTATATTTGTTTAGTGGGGTAGTGCACTGATCAATATAGAGCAATTGCAGGCTCAGCCCGGGTGAAATGTACAACATTTCACAAACAAAAAATATAGAACTGTTAAGCAGTAACAGAATAATTCTGGCTAATTACATAGATAAATCTGTGTATCTACATTCTAGTGAACAAGGACAGTACAATGTATAATCAAGCAGCATGTAGTGTACAATGTGTACATTAAATGAAAATTAACCCACTTTAGAAGCTAATCTTGAGAGACAGGAGAAGAAACTTAGAAAAGGAGAGAGGTTAGGTGATATATTCTGTGTTGAAGCAGGAGCATTTGGCTTGGATGAAGAAGTGCTTTTGGAGTTGCATTCTAAGTTCGGAATAAGTATTTATTCTGAGTTTGGAATAAAATAAAATAAAACTGTATGTATTAACATCATAGTATTGTCACTAACCACAACCCTGAGTCTTCTCTCACACAAATAGTCTTGTTCTAACAGTAACTATAATGTGTACATCCCTTAGTTTTAAAGACTAAATTCTTAATTAGTTCCTACCAATATGAACATGCAGTCATTTCATACTTGTAGCATATTTCCAAAGAAAACAGTCATTCTGCTTGACATTTTTCAGGTTGTGCCTTGCATGACTATGACACATTTATTTAACTTGTGGAAGCACTTCATAATTACATCTCATTGTCTGTATCTTTCTTTCTAAAATTAGAATTTTAGAAAATTAATCATATGTAATGAAATAAATATGTTATTTGGCCATCCTAGGCTCTCTTCTTGTCATTTGGTTAAGCTGTATTAGAAGCCTTGACATATTGTCTGTTTACAGTTTCCTTTGCTCTTAAAGTTAGCTTAATCCTAAGAATATGATTAGCTTAATCCTAAGGATATGACTAACAATCTTTCAATTATTGAAGGTGACACATGAATGACTAAGGAACCGTGGACTTAAAACAAAAAATGAAAATGTAATAATGGCTGTTCAGGGTAGTGGACTTCGTATGCACTGGTTCATGAAATCTAAAGAAAATGCAGGAGTAATGCCCTTATACCTAAGGGTCATTATATTGAAATGTGCTGAAATATGGCAAACTGCTGCTCTAGAGACTGTGCAAAATGTGCAATATGTAATTCGCTGAGAAGCTAATGATTGCAGTTTATCATTCAATACCAACAATTAAAAAAAAGCAAAAAAAAAAAAAAACAATAAAGAAAGACATTGCAGCTGAAAAAAGGAGAAAGGCAGCATTAAATATTGAAACAGGTACAACTAGTAAATACAAGATCTTGTGTACTGAGGGACATAAAGTTATAAAACATTAAGGCATGCAAGCAGAAACTAGAGCAGTTTATACAGAAAACACATAGATAGGTGCTGACGAGTAGGAGCATTTGTAATAATAGCAAGGAACATCAAGCAAAGTTAAGGATGTTACTGATATAGGTAAGCTGATGTGAACTATAGAAGGAGGCAGTTCTGGCATATTGCGAGTGTTAACATTGATTAATGAAGCAATACTGGATTTTAACTATAACTTAACTTAGGAATGACATCCTTACTTGATACAGTATTAAAATCCTGAAATATATGGCAGATTTTTATCTAGGATTACTTAATATCACTTCTAGTGGACTTATGAACACACAAAGATGGAAAGCTTCCACTATGAGTGGACGAAAATGAATTGCACTGAGAAATGGAATCCCTGAATTGCATTCGCTGAAAATATCTTGCTGAAGAACATTCTTTAAAGTGTTTTTGCAGGGCCCAAGCCTCCACCCCTCCCAGTCACTGTACTTATATATACCAACTCTGAGGTTGCACTTACCTCGAAAAGGGGGAAATTCCCCCAGAAGGGAATCGGTTCCAGCACAACTTGCTAAAAATGATTTCCTGGAGGATTCGTGATCATCAGCTAGCTGAAGCTCGAGAGTTCAAACTTCGTCCACCTGTAGGGTGACAAGATAAAAATCCTCACAAGCCCATGCTTTGACTAGTGCTCTATTTTCTATTTTAGAATAAGTCAGCATCTGTCAGAGATCTGCTAGAACATGCATTTTATTCAAATGGTCTTGATGTTTCCATATTCAAATAGCACTGAGACCTGACATGCATGCATTTTCCCAAGTTGAAGTTCATATTCAGGAATAAAGTATGTCAGTACTCAATAAGACAATGTTATTTTATTTTATTCTATTTTATTTGTATTTGTCTACCGGGTAGTGAACTAATCAACACTGACTGGTTTTATGCTCGGCCAAACATATCACAAAAAAAAAAAAAAAGTTGGAAATGTAAGCAATAATAGAATAGTTCAGGTTTACCACATAGGCTGTATTTATACATTATAGAAAACAAACCAAGTGTAATTTGTATTCATTTCTAAAGCGGGTCAACCTGCAGTAAGTCTGTGAGTGGAACAGAGAAGAGGAAAGAAAAGTGAAGGATAGAAAGTTCACTTTATTTGTCAACATTGTGAACAGCGCTGTAACTGACAGTTGTCTACTATATTTCTTATGCAGTAGAAACTAAAATAGCAAATACATCATATGAGATGATTGTGCCATTTTGTCTTCTCTGATGCATGTACCCCAGCACCTCAACTGTGAAGCATGCACAAGTGAAATGAATGCAAAAATACAGTCCAGAGGTGTAACCATCTCCTAAGCATCAGAGACGTAATCCTCAGGTTGATGTTCCTGTGTTCTCTTACATTTTATTAATGTTAAATGCAGTTATCTGTCTGCATCTTCTTACGTATGGCCGTTCTTTTTGTTCTACTGGAAGTGCATTAGTTGCTTCCTGTGTTAATGCTCACTACTTTTTTGTGATCAGTATATTGTAAATCTGATTTCTGAATTACATTTAAATGCTGTTTTCTTGTGAGGCATTCTGAATTAGAGGTGCAGTCCTTTCTTTATTTTCATGTGCCAGTCTAAATTCTGGGTGTCTCTGCCTTCTAGGTCCCGCTGAATACTATTTAAATCTTTTTGGTAACTTTCTGTAATACTTTCTTCTGTGACTGCTTCCAAGTCTTTTTCAAAGTCTTCCAACTGCTTGAGATGTAGAAAAAAAAGAAATTTAGATATATTAATTTGTTGTGGTACTTATAGGTTTTAATTGTACATTTTCATGACTTCTGTGGCACATTAGTTTACCAGTTATCTTTTTTGGCCTCTTTCTTGATTCTGAATCATTAATCACAAATAAGGCATGCAGAGATAGAAGGTGACTGAATACAGTTGGTAAAAATATTGCACCACTCTGTCCAACTGTCTGGGCCACAGTCAGTCATGCACGGATGTGCACTTATGGTGTGTGGCACTCTGTATTCATGATTAGGCTGATTCATGAGGGTTTTAATAATGATTACCATGATTACAGAGTATAGGTTATTAGCACAGTATGATGATGAAAGGATGAGGTATGGCAGTGATCTCATTTGATGGGAGGTCAGTTGCATCACTGTGTAGAAATTGGCTGGTAGTGGATGTAGCTGCATGCTTCTGACACTATACTTATCAGAATGTGCTATTGCATCCCTTGTAATGTGTTATATGCCTGGTATATGACCACTACGTTAAGCAGAGAAACACATCTGTACTGCTCTGTCTAGATGATGAAATGTGTTGTTTGCTGCTATAGATCTGCAGTTGGACACCCATAAATCTCTGCTACTGCTGCACTGTATAGTCCATGATTTGCACATTTGCACTGTACACACAGTAAAGTGCAGTACATGTCAAATAGCCTAGAGAAGGTGTTAGAGCCTATATTTTTCAATCACTTTTCAAAAGACAGCAATGGGTACAACATGATGAGCACAAAACTAATCACAAATGCCATGACCCATTTCATCCAAACAACATTTTACTTTACATATATTAATATTTAAATAGTACATGTGAAATGACAACAACATTCATGACAGGGCGATTGCAGCATGCGTTGACACACTATGGTGACAGATGCACTTGCACAGGGCCACAAGTCACCAAAGAGACATGTAAATCTTACCTGTTCTAATTTGCTTTAATCATTTGTTTGACTTTATGTGTCATCCTTACAGATGAGATGACATCCACTATTGCAGCCATATTGGCAGCTGAGATAGTCACATGCACCTTCATTGCCCTTACCTCCTACTGGATGGATGATGCCAATATGCATGCTATACTGCCTGAGTTAGCAGCTGATCCTCTACTTGCTTGTGTTGCTATACTCTCAGATTAAGCACAGTGCTGATGGCATGAATGAGATGCATCTCCAGGTCGCATATGCTGCTGCTGCTTCACATAAATAAAGTCTAAGTCTGAACTCCATCTCAAGTATGTTACCACATGTGTGGGCTGAGCTATGGAAGTGCAGAATGATCAACGTGCAGTGAGACACATCAGTAATAATAACAATAATGGCTACCTGCGATGCAGTTCTGGAGATTCTTATCCTTTAGCATCTGGTGCTGTAACTGATGGTGGCATTCCTGTACACCCACCGTGATGTGCGGCACCTGCTGTTGCCTCATCAGGGAAGAAATGTGCCACCATTACAGGTGTTGTAGTTATTACAGATATTTCCAGAGCTAAGTCTCTGGTAAGGTATGCTCAAGTATTGATAGCCTTTTCATAGGTTTCTTTGTCAGTGGAAGTTTAGGTCACTGACCACAGTATGGTTAGAGTGCTTTATCATGTCTAGTATTGGTCTGTGTGGCAGAATTTGTGCCTAGGACAGCTGCAGTCTGCTCTTGTCTAGCAACTTCAGTTGCACAATGCAGATTGAGAAGTGAGGTGTTTGCACTCACATGACGTGTAGCCTGGATCAGTTTAAAGTAGCTATGCAATTATTACTACAGCTGCTGCTACTGTATGCCCTGCAGTGAGCTGCCTACATGTTGATATCACATAGTGTCACATCCGCAAATGGTTCAGAAGCATTCTTCTGTTGTTGGTATAGTATTTTAACATATTTGCTGTTTTTTTACTCCTTTAGGGCTTCCAGTGCATTGTGAGTGTAGGGTGTCTTCCCCAACATCCTTGGGGACATATTTTTGTTATGACTGGGGTTGTAGGTTAAAGGTGATGTAGCAGGCAGCAAGAGACATTGTTTTGTAGAGTATTTGATGTTGTGCATTGTAGCTTGGGGCACATGGTAACATTATCTGCCCTGTATTTTCCTTTGCTGTGGTCAGTGGGGTGCCTTATTCTTTGGGACTTAAGAAAATCACATAATTTCTAACCCTTTGCATCTCTGTATGTTCACATATAATGATTGCCTCCAGTCTGGTTAGTTCACTGCATGTTACTCATCGCAGAGTCATAATGTACTCCAAATTAATGTATGTATTTAACTTAGACAAATGAATACTGAATGAATATATTATTCTTAAGCCAGGCATATGTTTGCCTCTGTATGTAATCAGGCTGTCTTGTGTCTTGTTGGTGGTATGTCATTTTAATATTCATATACATTTCCTGTTACTTGTACAGAAATTCCTGTTTGTGTATTGCCATTGTTTGCAATATCTTGAGGTGCAGTGTACAGTAATTGACAAAACTGTAGAGCACCTTTTGTGGGATGTATAGCAGTGTCCCACTGGATTCTAATTGACAGAAAGACCATATCTTCATGATGTTGTTGTTGTGGTAGATGTTCTGCACCTTGTTGTATGGCTCTTCTGTGAGAGTGCTTCACAAAGCATCAAGAACCATAGGCCCCATTGGATAGCCTGAGTCATCCCCAAGATGGCTGCCTGATATACCATGACTCACAAATGCATGGCACATGAATAATGAATGTAATTTATAGGTTATATGGAATACGTGAAGGGTGCTTGTCACAAATGTGTTCCCCTTCTCTAAACAAATGCCATCCACCTTTTAAGATTGTGGTGTCCATATCTACTGAAAGAAGCACAGGTAGCAAGTGCCTATTAGCTGATGGTAGTGAAGATGGTACCTATTACACCTCTCAGTCCTACCACTCCATTTACTCCATGCATTATCATTGACCTTTCTACCTGTGTTGTGGGCCTACTAAAATATGTGTAGGCATGCTGCATCATGCGTTCCATAAACTAGTTTAGTTTCTGTTGACTAAGACTTGTGGTCTGATTGGCTTGTTAATGGAAAGTGTACAAGGAGTGGTGCTACTTGACCACACTTGTTTGTAGTGGTATTAGACGTAATTTTATTCACTGCACCTGTATGTCACTTCTTAGTTGAGGATGCAGGTCAAGGGAGGGGTTATCCTTGTTGAAGAAGTTATGATTTTGTTGTCTCATTAGGGAGATGTAAAGTGTTTAGGTCTGTCTTTCCACCTGAGCTGTAGTGGTACAGCTAGTGCTGGGTTCTAGGTGGCTATGGCCAGCAAGTTAGTGGCTGTGTCTGCACTTCAGTCCACCATTGCCAATGTTGCTCACCTTTGTCAACATTATCATTGGCATCCAGTCCATGTTGATGTCTGGTATTGCTTGAAACAAGTTACTAGTCTTGAAAATGCATATGTGGCACATGATTTTCATTAGCATGAAATGCATATGCATTCTTTTGAAAGTGCATATATGATTTATGCTGCCCCCATGTGGGTTGACTTGTACATTGTATTTCATTTCTAAATGGCAGTGTTTATATCAGAGACCATGTGCAGTGCATGCTTGCTTACTGAGTTTCTCCTAAAGTAGGGCACTGAAATATAATACCTTTTGTAATATAGTTCTAATACTTTTCTTTGGATTGTCTATTTTTGTTATACATGACATTTAGACAAGGCAAAACTCCATAATAATGCATATGAAACACTGAGTGTAAAGCCAAACCAAAAACAAAGTATTCCAGTGCTTACGAAGACATTCAGAAGTCGCATCCAACATTGTAGCACCCAGCCATGCATGGGAAAAACACCTGTCACATTA
Source organism: Protopterus annectens (assembly GCF_019279795.1). Classification (NCBI taxonomy): domain Eukaryota; kingdom Metazoa; phylum Chordata; order Ceratodontiformes; family Protopteridae; genus Protopterus; species Protopterus annectens. Next base: position 1,317,845,856 of record NC_056739.1, read on the forward strand.
ATTTTAAGTAAGCAGAAACAATAAACTACAGTTTTGTTCTGATCAAGTAAGAGAAATGAATTACTGCTGAAATATCACACATGATAAGTAGAATATTATAAACTGATTTTTTAATAAATATTCTTCTCTGTCTCATATTTTCACTCGTAGTTTTATTGCATTTCTAATTATATAGAAATGATGTATCTTGTGTTTGTCAATCTGTGTTACTTTACCAGATATGTAGTGATATAAAAATAAGATATTAGTTGAACCTCTAAGCACATACATGTTTTTTTTTTTGTGAGTAGCTTGTTTCTCAAATGTGATGAATAACAAAATAAACTAATCTTGTAAAATTAGAGGATGAATTTTTCTTTTTAGTTCTGGATACTTGGGTTGTAAGTTGAAGACATTATCATTAAAGCTCTACCAATGATTTTACAGCTATTATTGGTTAATCTGAATAATAATTACAGCATGTCTGACCTCTGTCAAATAAATCTACATATAGACATTCACAATACAATGCATGTAATTACACATTGTTAAATCAATGCAGATAGATTGTAGAAGGAGAAAAAATTAAAGTGAAGTGTATTCTAGCTATTTTGTAGTTCTTAAACCTGCTTCATACACAAACTAGTGCAGCTTATAAATTACTTTAGTGAAATTTCAATTTACATTTCCCGATTTAAAAGCATGCTGTATAGCTAATCCAAATAAAGTCTGTCCACTAAATAATCTAAGTAGGTTAGTGATTAAGGGTCTAAACTGTACACATATTTAACTCTAAGTTTATTATGGGAACCTAAGTAAGCTGCCTTAACCTCAGTCTGCATGCCGGCAGCATGCTCCTAATCCTTTATATGCCTGTGTCACATGTACAACTTTTCAGTGACTTATATTCCCTAGCTATCTCACTTAGTGGGTCAGTAGACAGAGCTATTCCACTATTGCCATTTATCCTGATAACAGCTCATGCTGCATGCCTTTATTCACTTGTAACAGTAGCCAGATACCTTGCCCCCAACTAAGCCTCTGACTGGTGACCTTTGCCTGTTCAACCTTTCCTGTCACAAATCCAAGCCACTTCCACACCTTTTTTTCTAGAATTATGTTAATTCATTTTTTCTGTTTATTCCCTCCATTTGGGGTAGTGATTTAAGTATCCTGTCTACAGACTTCCCATCCTGGCAGTAAACATTGCTCCATCTAAGCCCTTCCAGTCTGCTGAGGGTAGGTGAGGAAGTGCAGCCTCTGACCTGCTGATAGGGGTCAAGAGTGACTTTCATGACACTTGTGGGGTCAGAGACTGTATGGCCTTAATGTCAGAGTAGCCCACTACTTGTCTGGAACCAGATTTACCTCCCTCACCCACATGAAACAGGATCTTCCTCACACAGATACTCCATGTTATGTACTCAAAAAATGACTATGCCTTCATTTATGAGTAAGGTACTCTATGATTATGTTAAAGGGATCGATCCCATAACTGTTGCTCTAGCTGTTTCTCTGGGTATGTCGCAATAAACACTTACTGGAGTGGTACTCCTAACCACAACCGGATTGCTGCCCTGTGTTGCCTGCATAGAACCCCTTCAGCTGCCTACTCATATTGCACTGTTATCACCAATGCCAGCCTTATCCCTTTGTGCTTAATATATCATAGAAACATTTCAGATTTACTACTTTAATGATGGTTCCAGTGATAAAGAAGAGATACAGTACATTACTGCCCCTTGCAGATTTATTTATCAGCTGTATTGACTTGTTTTTGACTGTACAACTTTTTCACATAATCCTGATTTGTAGCTCCTGCGTTTGGTCCTCAGTTTAATACAGTTGTCGTCACCATCATCATCCTCTACCTGTATTTTCTCATTGTTATGTGGGATCAAGGTATTGCATCAGCTGCTTCTACTACTCTTGATTCAGAGCCACTCCCAGCCTAATGCATTCAGTTTCCTCTGAATCTTCCCACCATGCCTATTCTATTCATAGTTGAACATCTGGATGCAGAAAAACACTTTGTTTTCCTTCTCAAAATCAGCTTAACTTAAATACCTGCATGCTGTGCTGACTCTGCAGTATTAAGTGACTTATGTAGTTGCTTGTACTCTTGTCTATCTTAGTTCATTAAGGCCCTTTATATTTAAGCATATTCCATATCTAATTTGTACAAGATTCGGGAGGCACATGTTAATGTTGCCTTCCTTTCTGAGGTAGTCTCTACCTTATATTACTATTATTGTTATAATTCTCATTATTACTTTTTTGTAATTTGTCACAGCCTTTGGCTTCACACATGCTCTACTCTGGTTGCATCATTATGAGTATTCATAAGTGGACAGGTACAGAACAGGCATGACTGAAAGAACCTGCTGTTAATGTGGCCACTGCCTTTTAGTCTGAAAAAAGGAAGGGCCATGCATTTATGTTAAGGAACATGTAACTAATGAATGTCAAAAGAGTCAATGAAAAGAATCTATTAACACTATCTCCAGAAATGCAGAAATAGTGCTTGTAATGCATGGTATTGCAGTTTTAAATCAGTAGATAAAATGCACTGAAATAAGCAGTATGATATTATATCATATTATGGAGACGCATCATCCATTGTGGGAAAAAGAATAACCTTTTGATGAGAAATACAATGATGTCATTATCGAGGCCTTCACCATGCAAGAATAAATTACTCAGAGGGAGAGAGAGAGACAACAGGACATCAGTACTGCAGAGAAGCTTTAGATATAGTCAAGAACATGTTTTATTTATAGACTGACCACAGTTATTCTTTTACTAGAATCCTTTGGTCATATACCCTGAGCTATTCCTTTCAAATTCTCTTTAGTGTTTAACAACAGTAAAGTTGTTTACCATATGCAATTTTCTTAAAAAAAAGTCACAAAGAACCATATGCAAGTCTAATACAGTGAACATGGAGACCCATAATGTGTAATCAGCCAGTAGTCCAAGTGCATTCCATATCATAGTGATATCTGTTGTGCATCCTGAAGCTGTGAAAAGTGTTGCATGTGATGATCATAAAATGCAACAACATCCCAAACAAGTTGTTTACAAAGGGTATAGTGAGATGCTGATAAGGAATACCTCGTGATCGAAACTCCAGCTAAGCTGTGGCCGATAGAATGGTCTAATATATTATGGGACTGGGTAAATGCTAGAGCACATCTCACACTGCCTCGATTTAAGAGAAAAAAGGAGATCGTTAGGATAATATGAAGTGAGAGCATTAAGTAAGCAGGGAAATTTAACACAAGGTATAGTAAGGGTGTGCAATTGGGTAACCATGTTTTGAGGACAGGCCACCTTTTCATAGAAATGTTTTAAGATAGTGGAAGGGTTGACAACCAAGCATCATTGACTTAGTGATGAGGAAACAGGAAAGTTTACCTGGGTGCACATAGAAGAAAATAAACACAACAGTATAGATGTCGGGGGATTGAAATTACTCCCAGTAGTGGGTACCTTAGCAAAGGGACACATGCAGTCTGAGGAGTCTGGCAGGTGTGGCTGGCGAGATTGTCATCATAGAATGTAATATCGGATTATAAGGGAAACAGATTTAGATAGTTTGGGGGATAGGAGTTACTCACAGTGGTTTAGAATCACAGTAAGGAGACACATACAAACAGAGGATAGACAAGTGGGGTTAGGGAGAGTGGGATAACACAGTGTGTGGAGAATTTAACACAGGAGGTCAAGGACAAAGCTTTAGGTGATTAGGAACCATGGCAGCTACTCTATGAGGGCTGCATGGCTTGTTGGAACATTTAGAGGCATCAGTCTAAGACCCACTGCCTGATGGCACTGCCATGAACTTTGGAAGAGATCTCCATGGATCTGGGTAAATGAATGGGGCACCTCATCCAGACTGGGGGCACTAGTCTGGTCACTGCTGCTCTGCCACTCTGGCCAGGATTTTTTTATGAAGAGGTTCTGTAGTGACTGCACATACTTCCAGTGTTGGCTGCACTACTACTCCTTAGAGAATACAGACCCCTACACATGTCCCATCATATTGTGTATGCTTGCCATGCTGAATGTTCCTCTCCAGACAGGAAACAAATTGAGGTGATACTGTGATCAGCTCTTTTTACACCTTGTAAAGTGTAAATTGTACTAAACCTGCATATGTGTGACACAGCTTGCTCAACATGGGAATCAGGCACTCTGCATTGCTCTCCCTACAGGACCTAATATGTGATTGTCACTGCTCCCCAGGTGCAATGAAACAATGACACAGGTAACATCAAGATGTCATAAACACTGGCTTACTGCAGCATTCACAGCAGTAAATTTTACACATGCCATGGAGCTCAGTCAGAATTGCATAGCAAGATTGCTGTTTGAAATTGCACACATTTCAGGCTAGTGCTCTAGCCCAAGAAAAACAATGCTTAAATGTCATAGCCTGAAATTTCAGAGGTCAGTTTCAGAGACAATGTCATACCCTGTAATTTCAGAGGTCAGTTTTCAGACATTTTCAGTCATGGCATCCGCATATTTGATGTTCATTTGCATGATTATCACATGTTGGCATAACACACTGGATCTGTGGCTGTGCACTCAGTGGCATAACACACTGGATCTGTGGCTATGCACTCAGTGGCATAACACATTGGATCTGTGGCTATGCACTCAGTGGCATAACACACTGGATCTATGGCTATGCACTCAGTAAGTTATCTACATGGTTCACTGTACTCATAGTCAGTTGCCTTCAGCTGATAAATGTGTAGAAGTCATGTGCCCAATAAAAGACAGAGTTTTAATATCTGGCACTAGCTATCTATATCTATACAGAAAATGTATGTTTTTAACCTAGATTTATATTATCAGAATATGGTGCAAATAAGCGCTGCATACCAACAGGTGCCACAACTAGCGAACTCATTAATGGAACAATATACAAAATGCCTTCTCCTTAAGTGCTTCTCATGACTTAAGATGCCATAAACCAGCCGATCAAAGGGATCGGCTGTTCACAGAAATAAAAAGTCTTTGACCATTGGTGGTGTCACTGGACCCGCTACAGATAAAATGTAAATGTGGATTTAAGGAGGATAGCATGCAGGGTTAGAACAGGACAAGCAGATATGGTGATAGGCAGTGTTATTCCAGTCACCTAATGGCATTACCACTTATTCTGTCTGCTTGATACACCCATGCATCCTTACTTTTGTAGTTGTACAGCTGTACATTATGATTACACAATTTGTAAGCACTGGCTACTTTGTGCCATAAAAAGATTCAGCATAATGCTTGGTGCTGCAGCAGATGGGTATGCTGGGGGGAGGGTCTTTTATTTCAGAAGCTGCACTGATTCCATCAGTGGATGAGAAGAAGGGGGTATTTTCTTATATGAACAACACAGTGTGTGTGCTGTGGACAGCAGGTGTCTGTTATAACATAAGCAAGACTAACAGAATAGATGTGCTGAGTTTGGGGAGGAGCTAAAAGGACTAAAGTGACACTGCTGAATGCTCTTATTCTGGGGGGAGTTTTGCTTATGAACAACATAAGTAGGATTGCAGATGCTGAAGGAAGGGGAGAGTCATTCAGTTTTGGAGTGACATTGCTAGGACTGTTTGTAAATAGATGAAGGATCTAGTATTAAGAAACATGCATCGCTTGGGTGGGTGTGCCTTGTTCATTGGCACTTTTATCAACTGTTATAATGCTGTCTCTGGGTTCAGTAGTTCATTTGCACAACTTGCTTGAATTGACCTTTGCTAAGTTTTCAACAAAGCACTGCTAAATGAGATACATTTAAAAGGCTTCACTGTGGCATCAAGGCAAAACTGAAATGTGGTCATCCTTTCCTCTTTATCCTGTGTCACTCCCAAAATGAACAACTCTGGTGCCACTAGTATGTTGGTCATGTAATGTGGTTCTTTGTGTACTAGACAGCTTCAAAAATCACACATGATTAGGAAAATTCAGAAAACTGTGAGAAGGGGTAAATCAAAACTGAAAATAGGGACATACTTCTAAAATAAGTGTATAATGTTCAGGGTTAAATCAAGCCTGAAGATAGGTACAGAGGAGAGGTCTGGTGGGACTAGGGAAATAACAAATACACAGCCATTCAAGTGAACGGAAAGACTTCAGGAACTTAACATAGAAGTGGTAGCAATAGGGATTATGGCAAGGGAAAAATTACTGATAGTAGTGGTATTTCCCTCTGAGTCCTGTGTGCTGCTATTCCTAATAGCCCACTGAAAGGGTGGAGCAATATTAGGATGGATGGTCCATGGATAGCAGTCACCCACATGATCTCATGGCACCCTGGATTATGATCTCCATGGACTGGTCTTGTCCATGTGCTGGAAATGTCGAGTATGTTGTAACAAATAAGTTTGAGTCTGACTGGGTAGGGTTTGATGATTTACAGTAAGTGCAAAAAAAAAAAAATGCCATAAACTAACACTACAGACAATCAGATGAAACAATACTAAAGCATAAGCCACCTGAGTCGAGCAAAATCACATGGAGAACAGATGCCAAGGAAATGTCTTACTAGGACTTAAGGAAAACAGTGTTAGTAGTACAATATACATAGAAAACAGATATTTTTCAATCCTAGGTCCAACAAAACCAAGTAAGCAGTTCTGGGGTCATGTTATGTATAGGCGGTATATTTCCTCAGTGGTCTGGAAAGATAAAGGAGTTTGATGGCAATCCTTATAAGCACTAAATATGAGTTGAACAGAATAACTTCTTCTCCATCATCTCCCCTCTATATCAGCAGGTCCTCCAAAATTCACCCCCATTTTCCCTCATTATAGGATAGTTCCAGTACATGCAAAACTGAGAAGCCTTCAGTACTACCAGTTTTCCAACATGGACACAATGATTCCAACGGAATGTCTTGTCAAATATAATTTGTTATAAAGTGTCACATCTGATATTATATGATGCTGCCAAAGCCACATCTGCCATTTTAGAACATATGAAGCTTACACACAGCCTTCAGTGACAACAACTAAATTCCATCGGTAATTTACATTACAGGCTTTAGCAGTGTTCTGCACAAAGTCAGTGTCACCTAAAATGAAGTTAAGTCTACCCGTTTTTCTATGAGCCACACGTGAAACTCTTTCATCATCCTAGACATACACTGTTCATTACGTCATTCTGGAGCATTTTTAATTAGGCTTTCCAGCCAACAACATTCATCAAAGTGAACAGTTTGGGATCTGCTCCAGTTGTCAATATGTTAGAGATGTAATTTCCCACCAGCCCCCTATGTAGCTATGCCTTTAACATCTAAATAAGAAGTGTAAGTGGAACCTAACCATAGATTTAGTCTATTTTCTTTTCCAAGAATCCTCATAACACTGAAAGAAAAGACCTAAGGTTACATTTATCTTAGCCACGCTTGCCAATTTTTTTCTGGTACCACCGCAGAGATGATGGCAACCCCAAAGAATTTCACTAACTCATCTGACCAATATATGCTCCTAGTAATTGCCCATTCAAATAATATTTCAAGGTTAGAATAAAGACCAAAGCATCTAAAGTTTGGGAGATAACAATGCATCCACTGGTGGAAAGGCCTGAATGGTTTGTTTCCATTGTCCCTAACCATGTTATTATCCCAAGTGTACTCTGTCATCTGGGTTTGCAGTTTGTTCATCATCCCATCACTAGGGCTATTGGATAAATGTTCTCCCTCTCCTGAGTTTGCACTTTGTTCATCATCTCATTAGTAGATAATGGGTAAATAACTACATTTAAGAAGGACCAATGCTGGATTCATTATTCTAAGAAGAGAAACTGAAGGATAAGAAGAAGAATTTAGCCCAGGAATCACCTAAGTGTCTCAACTAGGAGAATAAAACATTGTAGTTATCCTTTCTCAGTCCTGCCATCATGGACCACACCATAAACTGAGCATTTACGCTTACTGTCTGCTAGTTGAAAAAGGGAAACCCTCATCAAGTTACCTCATTAAATTTCACATACAAAATATTGACTTTGTTAAAACTCTAAAATGTCCTCAGAATCACATAGAATCCCTTCTTTAACTCCTAACCAGCTACAGGGGTCCTTCAATAAGAAAGCCCGTCATCAACAAAAAGTTGCACACACAGTAGATGTGCAGAGGTAATTATCTCCTGCAAACTGCTTAACATGCAGATGACTTTATTCCAGAGGTTAGAGAGACACTGGGTTATAAACCTGCCCCTCTGACATGTTTTATTTATCAAATGGTGTGAAGGACAATAACAGCTGGGTCTCTAATGGCATTCTAAGTGAGATAGAGATATACCCTCAAAAGTCAGTAAGGCACTGAGTAAAGATTTAGAGATTTCAGCCTTTCTTCATAAAACTTCCCAGACTTTAGGATTCTGATCTTTTTGTTAAAGAGCCTTTAAGGTCTTAATTGTTTAATATGTTTAATGACATACATCCTGAAGGGGGTATTGTACTGAATAACTGGGTCTGATAAACACGGAGTATAAGAGTGTGATTTCCTCTTTAGAACTTGCTTTATGATTTGTCTTCTGTGTACATATTATGTAAGAATTGTATATTGATGTTGATTCATAATTTATATCTATGTAATGTTTTGTGAATACCGCATGGTAGGGGACGTGACTGGAAAGGGTATTATACCAACCCACAAGCCTGGTTAATAAACTAACAAAAATAAATAACTTGGTAGTGTCCATAAAGTCAGTTAAAATTCCCAGAACTTTAAACCTGTTGTGCATTATCAGTTGTGGCATAATCAGAAAATACACACAGCATGAATAAATACAAAGCAGAAATATAATCACAAGCAAATATGAGCCGCACTTTTCACTTTAGAGACAAATCTGTAAAGAAAATAAGGAAATTCCTTGAAAGCTAGATAAGAAGACACAGTCCACCGTACTAAAATCATCAGAAAATAAAATAGTGAAGCCGCTTGCTTTTATATTTCACCTTTCACTATTAGCAGGTATAGACCCTTCCTCATTTAAAAGTGTCATAGTCTTCTGTTCCCAAAAGTAACCTCCCTCTCATCCCACAGAGACATCAGGCTCATAATCTATGCCACCTCACAAAGATATTTACAAAGATAGTATTGAAGCAAATGTTTAAACATATACCTTATTACAGCCTACACTGTGATGAGCAGCATGGATTTCATAATGGCTTCAGCACCATCACTGCATTGACTACCACCACTAACAGCTTTAACAAAGTTAATGACAGCAATATAACTTCCCATGTTTTACTGATAACATCAGATCTTTTGAAATAGAAAATCTCAGATTATTTTTGAACAAACTAACAACACAAAACTTTGGGAAAAACTAATTAACAGCAAACAGCACATAAAGTTTTAGCCCAACTCAGGTAAGCTGCAAGATGTCACATTGTTTTTTCCAGGTGGAAGGAAGATCAGTGCCAGAAATGTATTAATACCTGAACCTGGGCATGAACTATCCATTACCATACTGCATTACAACAGAAATACTTACATATAAATAAAAACAAAATGTGTTGCTTCGTATTTTGGGATAAATCACAGACTCACCAGTGTAACTTATTAAGTAGATTTCTCTAGTTATCTGCTTAACAGTAGCTGCCAATAGAACATTGAACTATTCCCACAAAAGTAATAACAGTAAAATCTAATTTTAAACTACCCTGTGATCTAGCTGCAGGGAAGAGGGACTTCTCTAAGATAGGCACTGCCTCTTAGAATCAGCTGCCCAACAATTTGTGGAATAAAAAACTTTAGAGAATATTAAAACAAAGTTAAATAGTATTTTTTAAAGAAAATGAACCCAGACACTAGGCTGAACAAGGAGAAGGTTACTGTTAGCTGCCTGTCAGGTGCCAGGATCCACCAAACAACACAAGCACTCAGGTCACTCCAGAACAAGTACAAGTATGACTCTGTCATTGTCCATGTTGATGTGAATGACCTGAGTTATACCTCCCTGGACTACATGAAAAGAGACATGGAAGAGCTCTCTGATCACGTAGCCCAGGCCAGTATGACCCTGACCCTGAGTAGCATCCTGCCCTCACCAAGAATGGTACCACTGTATAAAGAAAAAAGTTATCAATTTCAACAATTGGTTAAGCTTCTGGTGTCATTCAAAGGGGATCCAGTGTCTGTCCGCCTGGGATGACATGCTCGACAAGCCACGCTGCTTCGCTAGAGATGACTCGCACCTGTCACCCTTAGGCTTTTGAATACTGCCCAAGGCTCTTGCCACCCCCATAGTGCCTTTTTTTAGGCAAGGCTCAAAAGACAAACCCACCGCCGTAAATAGCACAAGTAACAAAATACTGAGGGTAATGCTACTCAATGCCAGAAGTCTAAACCTCAAAATGCATGCACTCGAGGCAGTCCTCAGTATGGAGAAAATCAATATATGTGCAGTAACAGAAACCTGGTTTAAGGCTCCAGAGAGCACCCCAGCACTACCAGGCTACAACTCATACCATACATTTTGGCCACAGAACCTGGACCGAAATACAAAAGGCAGGGGCGTATCCATATTCATCAAGGATGCCCACACCTCTAGGTTAGTGGCACAGCACGATGCTTCAGAGATCATCCACGTGCAACTAACAACAGACAAAACTGCAATTCAAATTGTAGCTTGCTACAGATCACCCAGTATGTCCCAGGACCCCCATTCTGCATTTCTGGAAACACTGGGAAACATAAATGTCCTACCAAACACCCTAATATTGGGTGATGTCAATTACCCAAACATTAACTGGGAAAGCTACCCAAGTACAAACTCCCTTGCCCAACATTTCCTAGAATTTATTAACTCAAATGCCCTGGATCAACTGGTCAACACCCCCACCAGAGGTGACAACATATTGGACCTGGTCATTACCAACATGGGCGACTGGTACTCCACACCGGAGGTCAAGCCTTCGCTGATTAGATCTGACCATAAACTAATCACTCTGGACATCCACATTCCTCCCCCACCCCTGGTCAAGGAAACCCCCTTGAAAAACTTTTCAAAAGCAAACTTTGCATTACTTAAGACCAAAGTAGAAAGTTTCAAAGCCCCCATGGTAAAGGATAACGCTGTCCAAGCTGCAAAATCCTTTACTAATGCACTCTACAGGCACCTACAAGAATGCATGAATCATGCTATCCAAAGCAAAACCAAGACTCACTCCTCCAAGAAAAGGAACCAGTCTGGTGGACCCCTGCTATAAACAAGCTGTACAATAGAAGGAGGAAACTAGTACAGAAAAGAGTAAAATCCCAAGAAGGGAAGACATCCCTGATCAGTATCAGCGAAAAACTATGATCCCTCATAAAATCATCCAAGGCTAGTTTCGAAAGAAAAATTGCCAAGGACTCCAAAGATAACCACAAGGCATTCTTGAGCTATGTCAAGAATCTAAGTGGCAATTCTCAGATCTGCTCGGTGTTAGTGTAGAATGGCATAAAATGCACTGAACTGACCAATATCACCAACATCCTAGCAGACAGGTTCAGTGCAAACTTCACCCCCCTCTCACCCCCAAAAGGGCCCATAACCATACCATAAGAATGTAGAGCCCCTGAAATCACAACCACCCAGGTTAAAACAGCCGTCTCCAAACCAAAAAAACACAGCATCAATGGGACCAGACGGTGTCCCAGGCTGCACCCTACACGAGCTCAAAGAAGAACTAACGCCTCATCTAAACACAGTATTCAAACTCAGCCTCTCCACAGGCTACCTACCCACAGAGTGGCGCACAGCAACGGTTATTCCACTCCAAAAAGATGTAGCCACAACAGACCCCAGGAACTATTGCCCTATAAGCCTGACCAGCTTGGTCTGCAAGGCTATGGAGCACATTATTATGGAACTCATTAACAGAGACATTGGGAACCTCCAAACACTGGACCCTACCCAGTTCAGCCTTGTTAATGGCAGATCATGCCTCCTAAACCTGTTGAACTTCTTTGAGACAATTACCAAGGCTATAGATGAGGGAAAGGTGGTACACACAGCCTACCTAGACCTTGCAAAGGGCTTCGACACCATTCCCCATTCTGATATTATAGACAAGCTCATCAGCCTGAACATAAACCCCTGTGTCATGAGATGGGTTGCCAACTGGCTCACGAACAGAACCCACATGATAAGAGTTGTAGGAGCTAGGTCCGACTCTAAACCAGTTAAAAGTGGCATTTCCCAGGGATCAGTCCAAGGATCCCTCCTGTTCGGCATATACTTCCCATAGGTACAGGCAAGCACAGGAGGACTACAGCTGACCAAGTTCGCAGACGACTGCAAACTAGGGGCTATAATTGACTCTCCAGCTGACACAGGCATCCTCCAAAAGGCTGTCACTGAGACAGACACCTGGTGTCAAAATCATGGCCTCAAGCTAAATGCCAAAAAGTGCATAGTCATCCCCTTTGGAAAAAACAAAGTACCCACAAACTACCACATAGGTGGTAGTCCCCTAAATATGGAAGACATAATAAGGAATCTGGGGACCCAAGTAGATAATAATCTCTCCTTTGATAAGCACATTGCCAAAGTGGTTAGAAAATCCTTCTGTGTGGCCCACCTAATCACTAAAGGGTTTGCATCCAGATCAAAAGAGGTCATTGTGCCCCTCTACTCATCAGACCCATCATAGAGTACAACACCCCATTTGGGATTTACCTTACACAACACCTGCAACAGCTGGAAAGACCACAGAAGTACCTCACCAAGATCATTACTGGCCTCAAACAGATGCCCTATGCAGCTTGACTAAAGAAACTCCAGCTGTACTCGGTTGTATACCGCCTACTCAAAGGTGATCACTGCCTGACATACTAGGCCATGGTCCACCCCAGAATTGATGGACATGCTCCACCTAAAGAAAACCATATCCCCTTAAGCCATATGCTCTAGGGGCCTAAACCTCACCACAACAATAAATAGGACATGCTGGAGAGATATATTCCTGTCCCAGAGTCTTCCCATGCTTTGGAACAAGATTCCAATTTACATTAGGCAGAGCTCCTCGCTAACATTCTTCAAAAGAAACCTTGACGAGTGGATGGGAAACAGAAAGTTTACCCCGGGGATCACTTCAGTGGGTCTGCTGGACAGAGGCACAGGGAACTAATCTAAGGGGGCAGAGAAAGCCAACACATTCTGGCTAGGCTTATAAATGCCTTCGGGCAGATAGCCTAATACCTACCTATGAACCTCTGTGTGTGTGTATATATATATATATATATATATATATATATATATATATATATATATATATAGATAGATAGATACACATAGATATATATATGTGTGTGTGTGTGTGTGTGTGTGTGTGTGTGTGTGTATATATATATATATATATATATATATATATATATATATATATATATATATATATATATATATATATATATATATATCTATAGATATATACATAGATATATAACACACACACACACACACACACACACACACACACACACACACACACATATATGGATCCCCTCCAGAAGCTCGAAGTTTCAAAACTTTGAACTTCAAAAGGCAGGACCATAAGATCAAAGTTTTGAAACTTTGAACGTTTTGAATGAAGATTGACGCACAGCGCAGAACAGGATATTTACCATTTTGCTCACTATAGTGAGATTGCAGAGTTCATATATTTAATCAGCAGGGGTGTGGGGGGTGCTTGCTCCCCTGCAAAAACATATATATTTTTTTATTAGGTTTTCAAAGTTTCAGAACTTCGATCTTATGGTCTTGGTTGTTTGAAGTTCCAAGTTTTGAAACTTCGAGATTCTGAAATAGATTTATATATCTATCTATATATATATATATATATATATATATATATATATATATATATATATATATATATATATATGTATGTGTATAAATGAATCCCTATTTTAAGAATAGAGACCCTCAAGTGCAATCCATACAAGATCAAGCAAGGAATATCAAAAACCCAGAAGCATGACCAACAAACTACAAACACAACCCTTCACCCCCTGCTAACTATAAGTACAAACTCTGAGACTGCACTACAATGGAGAATGGAGCAAAACCCCAATCCCCACTGTACTGTGATCCCGCACATGACCGTTCATTCTATTCAAGCTTCTGGGTTTTCAATGTTTCCGTCTCGGTCTTGTAAAGTTCGCACTTGTGAGACTTCAAGTATATGATGGTGACCTGGGTGTGTATGTGCGTGTATACACACACACACACATGTATATATATATATATATATATATATATATATATATATATATATATATATATATATATATATATAGATAGATATATATGTCAATAGGCACACACATACATGTGTAAAACATGCATGGATAGCCATAGTACTGTAATGACTGTCAATTTAAAGGTTCGTTTGCAAACCATTGTGGTGGTTGTTGTCTTGGCATTAAACATTGGTGCTAATAATGCTGGGTATGAGCACAAGGTATAAATACATACTTATGTAAACAATGATATGTAAGTGAGACATATTTACTGCTGTAGTGCTGTGAAATGCTAGATACATTCTGTTTGCATTCCATCTTGCAGATGGGGACATGTCTGAAAGGGGCATGATCACCAGTCTTCCTACTTAAATAAATAAAAAATAAATAACACACCGCTCCTGCACGTTCAGTGGCTGTAAAGTTTTGTTATTCCAGTATTAATGAGCCATTTTTTTAGGATGCTAATTCTGTTGACGCAAAAATCTAGAATTACTCAGTTTACAGTTTGACAGGATACAACTCCTTTTCTTCATATCCAGCTTTATTATTATGGGTATTTAATGCTAAATCTGTAGTATTCATGTACATCTTTTCATCACCCTATTCTCCTTATAGGGTGATGATATTCAACGTGGCAGGCTTCTGACTTCTTATTAAAAATATTCTCCTTGCTGGTTATAGTAGCTGTTTTGTTCTGTTTGCTACCTGAAAGTGAACAGTATGGCTTGCCAAAAACGTACTTTGTGCATTGATGGCTGTTGAAATTCTAACTCAAAAGCAAACATACATTTTTGCAAAGAAGCAGTACAATACATTTCTAGGAGAAATATTTATATTTTTTACCTACAGAAGCAGCGTTTTGTATGTTTTTAAATCTGTTCTGAAACTGTCTTGTGCAACCATAAGTGGTAGCATTAGCTGTCACACTTGGTAAAATGTAATAAAAGTTCTTCTGTCTTAAATTTAATTCATGGAAGTAGTTTCTGATGTATGAAAGACATATGCATCTAAACATTAGCCATTACATATACTGATACATTAATTAGTAGCTTTTTTATATAAACTGTTTGGATCACTTTGAGAATGGTGGTGCATGTTTTTGGAATTGTGGTGTTGGATTCATGACATATAATACTGTTTTGTAAACAGTCAGACTTTAACAGATAAAGTCTGAATCTTTTGATATCCATACATCAGTATAGAGTAAAATAATGTCCTGGGAAGAGGTCTTAAATTTCACTAGTGGTATAATTAATAGTAATGTGTTTTTGCTGTATGTTCAGTTTTTTACCATTCCACATTTTTGTAATAGTCATCAGTGTGGACCTCTGTCATGTTTATCATTCCACATTTTTATAATAGTCATCGATGTGACCTCTGTCATGGGTGTATGCTACTATAAATGTATTTCCCATGCCTTCATGGAATTTTTTCAGATGCTGCTTCTATCCCTCACACTGTTCAGTGCTGTGCTCCAGATGCTCTGTTTCTCTCGAGCTTTTTGTAACATCACACACCCTATTCATTTCACAAATAACACAGTATGCTAATATTAAAATGGGTAGTCGCTAGCATGAACAAAGTATCCTCCACAATTCATTTCACATTTCTCTTAACAGATGTGTGCATTTAAACCACGTGTGAAATGTTAATGAAATCATTATCAAAGCAGGTAAAATGTCTTTATGAGGATTTATGTCAAAAAGAACAATATTTTATGATCTCCAAATTTGCATAACAAGAAAACAGATACTCTTGGAGACTTGATTTATTTTAAACATTTTATCGTACCAATATGAATCCATTGGATGTTAATAATTTCATTAAGGTAATGTGTAAAAATTGTTGTATTCCATACTACATTATAAAGGGGACAGCAAATGTTAATATGCATAATAAAGCGCAGCAATTGTCCTGTAAGTATGTATACAGCTCAAACATGGTGTGCGTGAAGCAACAGGCTTTAAAATGGCAAAGGAAAGAAACTCAGTGCTATAATGTAGAATGCAGGTGAGACATTAAGATCAAAAAGTAAATGCTGCCTCTCTAGTGTGATTCATTTATACATGATGCCCTTTTATTGCCATTCCCTCCATGGGAATACTGCGCCAAACCCATGTTTTGGACGAACTGAAACGTTACAGTGCCAGAGAGCTGCTACGTCAGTTTTCAGTCCTCTGTTTAGATTACCCTTATTCCATAGCTAAAATCTGTCATCATCATCATCATCTTGAATAACTATGATATTAACAGGCAAGAATTATGATATGCAGTATAAACGTGCAACCTGGAGAAAAAAGTAATAGTGAATAAGGCATGAATATTACTGAAATGTGTAAAATTAAAACTCAGATGCAGAGAGTTTTTCCCATCATGACTGAGTTGCCATGGTGTTCTCGGGTGCTACTGTTTTATGCCGAGTGAATTATTTTGCACCGCATTAAGCAAGAAGTGGTTTAGTCTTGTACTATAATTCATTAACTATGTATGTTAATTTGTTTACAGGCTATAATGACTACTGTTTTGGAGAGGTCACTTTTCTTGCATTGGATAGATGAACAGTTTGTTGTGAGAAGTCATAAGTAACTTCATTTTCTTAATGTACAAAATAAGAAGAGGGTTGTGAAGGGCATAATTAATGCACATTTTCTTTCCGCCTAGCCTGAAAAGAAAGAAATGTTTCTCCCTCCTTTTTTGTAAGTATACATTTACATATATGTGAAGTCACATGGAAGATATATAATTTAATTGCTTAGGGCTACAAGGAAGAGAGGATTCATATGGGGCTACACACTAACAGGACTAACTAAAATGTTGACGTGTCCAATAGGTTGTTAAATGTTAAAACCCTGAAATTGTACTTTAGCCATTTTTGTTATTTTAAGAGAATTAAAAATATACTGACAGTCTGTAAAGATGAGTCTCTTGATACATACCAATTCATGTAAGGTAATCTAGCATTTACCAAGATCCAAAGAGTATTTTTTAGAAGAATTCTTTCAGGTATTTTTTTCCTTATCATCTGTGGTTCATTAAGGTTATTGTCCTGCTTCTTTTTAACAGAAGAGACACAAGTGCCTGATTTCAATAAATGTTTTGAGGTCTTTTATTTGGTCAGATGATATGACAGAAGTTCCTAGGATTACTGTCAGGTAAACGGGCAGTAAGCGGTTTGCAGCTCATTGGCTTACTCTAGTAAGCTATCATGACAGATGACAAGGTGTACTGCCAATCATGTGTATATGTTTAATGAAAAATTGTATTCTATTTTTAGATTTGGAAGGTTTAGAAATTCAGTAAATGACTTGTGTGTTTTTTCATGACTATTGACACTGTAATGAATATATACAGGACCAAAATTTTAACTGATTATCCTCGAGGATTTGCTTTCTTGCTTTAAACCCACTGAATGCTGGGATAGACTATGGCTCTCCTATCACCCGAACTAGATTAAGTGGTTTATCAGAATAGGAATAGATGAAGGAGTATATTAAAATGTCTTTACTGACTAACAACAAGTTCTCACCACTTAATCACGTCTCACTTTTCTCTGATTAGACTCCACATTCAAGGCACTGGCTTTTCTATTATCCACACACACACACACACACACACACACACACACACACACTTCCTTGTACTTAATTTCCTCAAATTCTAGCTTCTAGCTTTTCTTTCTCTCGTCATATTCATTAACTTTTCTGCCAATATCTACCCATAAAATCTTTGCAATATTGTCTTTTAACATGCACTTCAAAAACTTCAAAATCTACTTGCTGAGAACATTCCCACTTTAATTTATTCTGTTTTATATACATTCAGGTGCTATATTTCAGCTTTCATACCCATATGTGCATTCACAATCCTTCAGTTTCTCTCTCTCTACTCCAGTCTCCTTCTTCAGTACTAAAAATTATGTTAACATTATCTGAAAATATTTAATATATTTGACATGCTACAGTATAAGGTCATATGTCAATTTTTTGCATTTTTAATATGTTTTAGAAAATAGCCAGAGTTTAATTACAGTATCCTGTCAAAGAACAGATGTTCTCCATTGGGTATCAATGTTGTTGGAGAGCCTGATATCAAGTCCAGTGATTCACAGCTGCATATTAAGCCACCATGAAGCACAGACTGAAGGCAGTCAAGACACCATATCGTTTTTGCTTCCAAAACTGGACTATTTAGTGAACATTTTTAAAAGTGAACACAATTTATGAAAAAGAACAAAAGTAAATGCAGTAAGCAGTTACAAGGAACTGCCATTTTTCTTTCTCCCTCACTGTCTGCAGCATTTAAAAAGCCAGTTTCACAAGTGTAGGAAAATAAACGAACAAAATAAATGCAGTTAACCTGCATTGGAAGGATATGTATGCATTATGATAGTCTGTGCCATTGCGTGTGTGTGTGCATTATGACAGTGTGTCTTTCTGTGCCTCTGCATGTGTGTGTGTGGGTTTGAGTGTATATGAATCTTTGCAGATATGTGAGAGACTGTCCCTTTGAGTCATTATCCACTACTTTGTGTGTGTCTGTGTGTGTGTGTGTGTGTGTGTGTGTGTGTGTGTGTGTGTGTGTGTGTGTATATATATATATATATATATATATGTGTGTGTGTGTGTGTGTGTGTGTGTGTGTGTGTGTATATATATATATATATATGTGTGTGTGTGTGTGTGTGTGTGTGTGTGTATATATATATATATATATATATATATATGTGTGTGTGTGTGTGTGTGTGTATATATATATATATATATATATATATATGTGTGTGTGTGTGTGTGTGTGTGTATATATATATATATATATATATATATCTATATATATATATATTTATAGGTGTGTGTGTGTGTGGTGTGTGTGTGTATATATGTATATATATATATATATATATATATATATATATATGTGTGTGTGTGTGTGTGTGTATATATATATATATATATATATATATATATATATATATGTGTGTGTGTGGGTGTGTATATATATATATATATAGATATATATGAGATGCACTGTGTATATGTATGTATGTAGACATTACTTATACAATGTATATTTTGGATGCAAATATGTTTTACAACTGCAATTACATATGCTACAGCAAAACAAATACAAGCAAATTTAACAGATAAACAATTTTTATGCACAATAATGCCCCCCATGGTGGGCATTATAGGGGAGTAATGAACCTTCATAAAAAAACAAGGTGGGTTATTATTTCCCCAATAACATGCTCTGTCAGGCATTGTTTCTTGCTTATGTATTGCTACTACACAAAACTGTTAGTTGTCACATACCTGACATTCTACTTCAAATTCCAGTCTGCCATTCTGGAAGAAAAGATCCTAATGTACTTTCATCTACATACCCAGTCTGTGACTGTAGCAGAAATCCAAAATTTCATGCATTTATTTAATAGGTCTGTTGTGTGAAATGAGGACGCACTGCATGTGTATTATATATATTTTCAAATTAATTTGTTTCGGCAGAATTATTTTTTCATGTTTATTTTTACTTTAGTGATTTAAGTATTAATATCCATAAATTCTGCACAGATCGATTGCGTTCACTTTTGCATATATGAGACTATTTTATTTTTTCCTGCCCTGATTAGTGAAACATTCCAGGAAAATGGAAAACATGCATACATATCTGCTTATGCAGACTGACTGACTGGTCTGCTGGTATGTAGAATGTCAGAATCATAGTGTCCTGTTAGTAAAAAAAAAAAATGATGACAAGTGTTTTTGCACAAAAAAAGCGAATATGTAAAATGCATGAAGCAAAACTATGTAAAATTATACAAAGTACTTACTACCTTGGGAAAATTTACAGTGGCAAGATAAAAAAATTCATGATGTTAACATGGAGTGGGAGTCTGTGGGAGGAAGTGTGGTAGGGAAGACAAGATCTCTTAATTTGCAATGTTTTCTTAATATTTGATGTATTGTTCTTGAGTGCCAAGGACTCTTTACAAACTATTAGAGTAGTTCTTTGTTTAATTAAGTACTAGTTCTAATTTTGGAAAAAATGTCTTATAATTCTTCATCAGGCCTGCATCATGAAATGCTTAAATGTGGTTCTGGAAAGAGTTATTTTCTGAAGTGCATCAGCTACTGTTCTTGAGAAGGCCATCTATCATTCTGCATTTTGCATGTAATTGGTACCTTCATTCTGAAAATGCTGAACAAGGTCTTTTTCTAATCTGATACTTGATAACATACGGAGAAAATAGTGACATAAAATAATTTGATTAATTATAACAAACCCCCTATCTTTGTGCTACATCGGTTAGCGCACAAAGTGCCAAACAACCTTTTACAGTACTGAGAACGGTGTCTGGTAACTGATTTTGCTGGTAGAAAAGCTTTCTGTAATAGTGATTTCCTTATGATCATGCCACTATGCTTAAAAGTAAACTTTAATCTCAGTGACATGGTAGTGAAAGTATGAAGTGTATCCATAGACTTTAATGGGTTCATGGCCCCATATACGTAGAGGTGCACTTATTAAAGTCTATGGACAGAGCACTGACTGTACCTAAAATGGTATCAGGATGGACCACACTAAACTTATTTGGGCTATGGTTTGGTAAAAGTTTACACAGCTTTTAATTAAAAATGTCCCAAATAAATACCAAATTAGAACAAAGCAAATACATTGCTACACTTAATTCACTAGATGCTCTGATGCACTCAAAATCATGAGCAAATCACTGTAAGTCTAATTTTAGAGGAAAATTACTCCAAATACATGATCTGGAAAAAAATCTTTATGTAAATTATTATCTGAAGATATTGTATATATTTGACATGCTACAGTATGAGAGCCATGTAGTAAGTCTACAGAGACCAGATTTACTTAAAAATCCCAAAGGAAATGTTCTAGCTTTTTCAGGTAAACAAAATGTATTACATATTGCCTCTTGCCTCAGTGACCAGTTTCCTATATAAATATATATAAAACAGAGACAATTAAGCCTAATTTTATTACTGAAGGTAGCATGAAGCTAAGATGAGGTTATAAAAAGAAGAAAAACAAGTATGCTGCATTTTTTCTTAATCTTCAAAAGAATAATATATTGTTACTCAACTCATTCTGTCACTTCTACTCAAATGACAGTTCTGTCACATAACTGAAAACTGATGACTTAGCATCATTTTCTGAAAAACTATGAAAGCACAGATTGTTTTACTATCAATATAAATCCCAGTACTGCTGTGACAGATCATAGCTTGGGAGAAATCATGTCAGGATTCTAGTAATTTCTTATAGTGCTTATTGTTCTACTTCTGTGATGGAATAAATCCCTTGCTTAGAAGAAGAATGCAAAGATATGCAAGGAAATAAATAAAAGTGCTTGGTATTCTGAAAAAAATAATGGCTATCTATTAACAGTTAATAGTCTTGGAGTTGTTGTGTTTAGAAGGGAATTTGTAGCAGTATCACTCTGTTATGGAAGAGAAATAGTTTTAGTACACATTTTCTGTGCTTTTAAACTTTAGTAGGTTTGAAAGACTTGACCCCAGCATTAGTTGCCTTGAGGGAGTGACAGCCAGTTAGCATTAGAGCTGGAACCTGGGACAGTAGGGTGATGTGCTTCTACACTTGATGGCTGTGAAAGTAGAGAAGAAGGCAGACCAAGCCCTTCATTTGTTGTCATCTCCGTGACAATAAGTGTTGGTGTTGGGGCTACAATGTGCGTCTCTGGTAAAGTTAACATTTCAGAAACTTGAAGACCATTGACAAGACATTAAGGGGGTAGTGTAGACATGCAGATATGTGGTAAGGGATGATGGCTGGTAATGCATAATTACCACCTAAATTATGGCAAGAAGGAGCATTAGGGAGTGCCAAAATATTTTAGGCATTTACTGTAGACCGGTGCTCTTGGCCATTGTGCAGGTTTGCACGTGTTTGCTCAGTTTGTGAGGGTGGACGTAGAGCTCCATACTGGCCAAGGGGAAAAGCCAACCAGTCTGTAGCCTATTTACTCCACTAGATGGATGGGGGACATAGGCTTGAGAGGTGGAGGTAAATTCAGGGCTTCTAGGGGACTGTTGCACTTTTAGGGAGCGGCCTGTAGATGACCAACTCACACTTAATGAAATGTAGAGTGTTTACTGTTATGATTGGAGCACAACCCATACAAGAAGGAAGCCTCAGAATTGATAGCAGGATTTACTGAGTGGGTTTCTGCTCAATCAAGAGTTGGGACATCTCCCAAGGTATATATTATCTAAAGTTGGTAAGATATCATGAGGCATTGGTACAGACATTGTTGGATAAGGAAGTTCAGGCAGGTGAACACATAGTTGTGGATATTGACAAATTAGAAACCACGTGGCTTTCATTTAATTCAATGCCTGTCATTCTGGGGGGGGGGGGGTCAGTCACTAATTGCCTTGATAGGAAGATGGACCAGGTTCAGTATTCATCACTGGAATATGCAGTGGTGGCCATCCATTCTTTCAGCTATCCTTGGTTGGTAAAGCTTAACTCTGAGTTGACTTTCCATTTACTTTCAGTAAGGGAACAAGACTGGACAAAACTGGGCATGTGGTTGGAAGAAATGTTTTAGTTTGATAAAGCCATGCTCATGGGTTATGCAGCAGCTCATCACAGCAATGGATGTGAGAGTACGCTAACCTGAACCAGAAAGCAGTCCATTACCTGGATGACTTTCTTATTAGATAAAGTAGCTATGGCAGCAGGACTACAAAGTTTGTTAGCATGCTGCAATGTATTGGGAGTGCCTTTGGCTAAGGACGAACAAGAAGGCCTGGATAAGGCACTTCCTTACTTTTATAGAGTTAACTGTCAGATACTGAGGCAGAATATATTTGTTTTCCACACAAGAAATTGGAGATGTTGAAGCGGGAGACTGAAGAGTGGTCACATACTGATTAAATCAAGGTGAGGGAGCCAATGGCACTTCTCAGATTAATACATTTTGCATACAGGGCCAGAGTGTCAGATAGGGCATTCACTAGATTATTTGAGAACATGTAGAGAGGCAGTAGGAACATTCATCATAGAGTGAGCATTGCCAGGATAGTAAAAGAGGATTTAAGGACCTGGAATGAGGCTTTGGAGCAGTGCAGTTGTGTTACAATATTGCAAGAAGACTGAGATATGTCACATAATTTGTAGTTGTTTACTGGTGTTGCTGGTGGGCTTGGCATTGCTGCTTATTTTAAGGGGGGTGGGAGATGGTTTTCTTTGTTTTGGCTAGAGAACTGGATAGGGGACTTGAGGAAGGATTTCACATTCTTAGAGCTGATTGCCCATTTGGATGGCAACAGTGGGACAGCAAGAAGATTTTGTAAATAGAATTAGTTTTCTATTCTAGCAATGTGGTTGTTGTACAGGTTTGACTAGGAAGTAGATGTGGTCTGTCACAGTGCAGGTATTGTTGAAGTTTGTTTTGCACTGCCTTAAATTAATTCATCTTTGACTGTTAAATGTAGGTTGAATATATTGACTAAATCTACCTCGATTCAGGTTTGCAGGTACAGGGCTGTCATTCAAAATGCAGAGGTGCTTCTGTCAGCAATTCCAAAGGAGGTGTGTCAAATGGGCAGTCTGTAGCAGTATGGTTGGTACAGCAGTCATGTGTGGCTTCTTCTACGAATGCTTGTAGTTTTGCACTGTCAGCATTCGGTGCCTTTATTGGTAATCTGTTGCCAAGCGACAGCCATTGGTCAGTTGGTTTATTGGCATGGTATGTGAATTACAGATGGCAGTCTGAAGTGGTAAGGATTAGCAGGGTACACTTAGTGATATTAGGAGCAGCTGCAAAGCCTTCAGGCTGTGCAGACTAGACAAAGCATGGTTGATGTAAAGGAGGATGAAAGGCTGTTAAAAGGTTAATGCATTTACTGAATGTAAGGCATTGTTAAGGATGTGTCAAAGGTTTGTATGAGGTTTTATTTTGTACAGAACTGTATATTTTGTGGGCAATCTTATTGGCCTTTCTTTATGAAGGGGCCATACCTCTCAACCTCTTAGAGCAAGAAATCTGGGTGAAGCCATAAATAAAAGTGGTGCAAAGGTCCAAAAGTATGGACAGTTTTTAAATATCAGTCTTGAGTTGATAGAATAACAGGTTTTGTGTTAGCATAAATTTTCTGAAGGATATGAAGTCTGAAACTCAAATGTCTGTCTTGAACTTCAATCTTTAATGATTTACCAGTAATTTGCCAGAAAACCACAATTTTATGAAAAACGAGCAAAAAATACGAGGCCAAAATCTGGACATTCTACAAAAATCAGTACAGTTGAGAGGTGTGGAAGGGGTTTTTCATATTAGTGAATTGTTAGATCAAGTGACTTGGACAATGGTGTTTATAAGTTCTTTTTTTTTTTAGGATGCAGTATTAATTTGGTTGAAGTGTTCTAAGATGGACTAGGTTGGTAAAGGCAGAAAGTATTTTTATTGTAGAATGAGGAGAGTTTTTTTGTCTTATACATTGGGGTTAACATGGTTGGGGCTTTTAGAGCAGGACAAAGACTTGTTATTCTTATCTTATATCCTATGCTTTCTATGAAACTTCCTAAGCTTTTGTCATACTCTGCTTACTGAACCTTAGATTAGCAAACTTATTTAAACTCTGAAGTACAGGCTAACACAGAAGGCCTCTGGATAATGAAGTTCGCAGATGACTGCAAACTAGGAGCCATAGTCAAGTCCCCAAATGATGTGGACATCCTACAGAGGGGCCTCACTGAGACAGATGCCTGGTGTCAGAACCATGGCCTCAAGTTCAATGCCAAAAAGTGCAGTGTCATCCCCTTTGGTAAAAACTCTGTACCCATGAACTACCACATAGGCAGCAATCTACTAACACCGAATGCGTGATAAGGGACCTTGGGACCCAGGTGGACAGTAGTCTCTCCTTTGATAGTCACATTGCCACAGTAGTCACGAAGTCCTTCTACGTGGCACACATCATAAAAGGGTTCTCATCCAGGAAAAAAGAGGTCATTGTTCCCCTCTACTTGTCACTCATTAGACCCATTATAGAGTACAATGCCCCTTTTGCAATGTACCTCACAAGACTTCTGCAGCAGCTGGAAAGGCCACAGAAGTACCTCACAGAGAGGATTACTGGCCTCAAACAAATGCCCTACACTGACCGCCTCAAAAAACTCCAGTTATACTCTGTAGCATATCGCCTACTCCGAGGTGATATCTGCCTAACATATAAAGCTATGTCAAACCCAGAGCTGTTGGACATGCTACACCTAAAAAAATCCCAATCCCTCCGAGCTACACGCTCTAGGGACCTAAACCTTGTCACCACAATAAACAGGACATGATGGAGGGATATATTCCTGTCCCAGAGACTTCCTATACTCTGGAACAAGCTACCCATCTATGTCAAGCAAAGTTCTTCATTAGCACTCATCAAGAAAAATCTTGATGAGTGGATGGGAAATAGGAAATACACCCCAGGGATCACTTCTGTGTCTCTGCTCGACAGACGCACAGGAAAATAACTTTCTTGGGTGGCGTAAGCTATGGAACCTTTCTGGCTAGGCTTACGGTAGGCCCTTGGGCCGATAGCTTAGTACCTACCTATGAACTGTAAAATATTACTTACTATACTTTAACTGTTATCATCCTTTTGTTATAGTATTTTTTAATTTTGTCAACAACTGTATGCAGTTTGTAACTTCTTGAATATCTCTATTGTTATGTTAATGTTTTGTACATTTTGGAGCTTTTCTCCCCAGGCCTCCGCTGAAAAAGGGCTTGAGCTCAGTCAGACACTCCTGGTCAACAAATGTAAAATAAAAATAGAAAAAAATATTCTAGGTATTTATCTGGTGCACTTGTGGAAGTTAGGCAGTTTAATTTAGTTTTGAAAAACATGTTGAGGAGTGCAGGCCCTCTTGTTGAGCAGTACTTATCTCATCTCATTTTGTTTCACCCTGACATGGGTATCTGACTTAGCTTTTCAGGGAAGGCCTATTGATGTAATTAAAGGACAGGGCAGGTGGGTTCCGCATGCTTTAAGAGCTTATTTAAGGTAGTGGATATATTGCATTGGCATTACTGGATTTAGGTTTTGTTCATTTTACAGGTTAATATAGGTGGCTATCATAGGGCATTCTTATGTACTCTCGGTGGCAAAGCAAGTTGCTGTGAGACCAGGAGGTCTTATCTTGGGCCTTGACCTCAATTGCTTGTATTATTAGTATTTGGAAGGTAATGCTCTGGGAGTTGCTCCGAACTTAATATTGTTGTCATGGATTGTACAAGATTTGTTCTTTTTTGTAGCAAAGGTTTCCTAGGAGGTAATTATTTAGTCTGCTATTATTCCTAGGTAGGTACAGAGAAGTAAATTTAAAGTAGCTGCCATCAAGGCAAAAAAGGTTTATAAATCACCGATTTGGTAGGGCTGCCACATCATTAAGTGTTACGGTGCTAGAACATTGGGACTTTAGTGATAGTGATCAGTGTGGTATCAAGCTGAAGGTGTGTGTATCTGAGTGAAATTGGGCTGGACCTTTTAAATGTCCACATGTATCTCTTTCTGAAAGAGGTGGTGGTTGTGCTAAAGCAGATTAATACTCATTTGGAAAGATATTATGAGTAACAGATGTGGAGGGACTTACTGCTCTTTAGGCAGCTTGGTGGATTTTTGAGGAAATGGGCCTCTGCGGGGTGGGTGGTGTTGTTCTTACCCATTTTTTTTTTCCTGTCTGAAAGTGGAAGATAGGAGTAAGTGGTATTACAAATGGTATTATAAATGCTGCCTGGAAATTGTATTAGTTCTTTAAGTTGCAGATTGTAGTTACACTGCTAAGTATGTCAATTTAATTGCACTTGCAGGTGGGTAGTGATGAATGCCCTGTCACTGGTACAGTCACTTTGCAGGTGAACAGTATTGCATGTGCCTGCCAGATGTTTATTCAATTATGATATGAGTTGTCATGTATTTAGTTTACAGTGGTTTGAAATTCATCTTTTTAATTTATTCACAGTACAACTGATAGCATTGGAAGCAAACTAGGTTTACTCTGGGCAGACATTTTTGTCAGTGGCCACCTATTCAGAATAAAGAGAGAAGAAGTGTACAAGTTAGACTTTAAGGTTACTAGGATAGTAGTCGGAGAAGACCCTGGATGAGGCTTAGAAGTTAGGGAATGAAACAGGAATATGTTATTAGGCAGACTATGTAATAAGCAGTAGTGGGAGGGATGATGGCATGTCCGGTCCCTTGGCATGGACATTTGAGAACATCTCCCTCCTTTTAAGTCAGTTTTGTAATGGAACAGTTGGAAAATAAAGACTTCTGTGGGGGAGGTTGCACTTTTATCTATTTTCTTCCTGCTTGAAAGGGGAACATAGGAGTGAGCCGGTATAATAAATGCTGTCCTGGTATGTATCGGTTGTTTTTAGTCAGTAAAGTGTTGTTACACTGTTAAATATGTTAAATGAATTACCTATGCAGATATGCAGTAGTGAATGTGCATCTCAGTAGTATAGGTGCATTGCTGGTGAGCAGTACTGGGTATGCATACCAGATATTAAATCTAATGTTGTCAATCTTCACTCAGTCTTGACGAATGGGACTCTCTTCCAATCCTTGGAACCAGCTCGGCCATTATACAGCTCGTGCCAGCCAAAAACTCTAGAGCTAAGACTCCACCCACAACACCCTGCTCTCCTTTACCTCAGATCTCATTTGCTGCTCTGTCAGCAATACATATCAGGCCATTGCTCTCAGCTAAGTCCTTAAAATGTCCTTATTCTACAAATTCCTTGTACTTTTTTTATCTATACATATATGTACACACATATATATATATATATATATATATATATATATATATATATATATATACACCTTTATCATTGTATTCTATCATTTGTATGCTGTGTGTGTCTTTGAATTCTCTACCCCATTACCATTGTTGGTAACCCCTCTCCAGCCTTCTTTCCCTTGGTGGTAATTCTTAGTACCATCATCGGTACTTCCTTTCTTTCTTCTCTAATACCCTTGGGTATTTTCTTTGCTACCATCATTGGTAGACCACCTCCTGTACTTGATGTGTCTCTGTGTTTTGGTGTGTTTAAATAGTTTCTTTAGACTGTTTGTCAAAATGAAGGAAAAACAAAAAGGCACTTCAGGATTTAAACAGTGCCAGGACTGTGAAAGAAAGATGCCCAATTCCAATGGGCATTGTTCATGTGTATATTACCTAGGAGCTCCACATCTCAACCAAGACTGTGACATCTACCAAGCCTTTAGTAACCAGACCTTGTTTGAGCATCAGAATAAGCTCATTTTGAAGGGCTTGTTGAAAACTACTTTCAATGAAGCATTGTCCAAGTCTGACTTCCCTCCTAAGTCAGATCCTATCAAAAAGAAGAGACACTTGGTACCTGTATCCCCAATGGCACCGGTGGCTCAAATACATAAGACTGTGGTTCCGACTGCCTCCATGGAACCAAAAGTAAAGGTACCAAAGTTACAGCTTCAGGAATCCTCAACACCGACTACTGTGCCTTCAGCACCAGCATCGGCACTGGCTTCTTTATTTTCCGGCTTGATGCCGTCTTCTCCGGCACCTCAGCAGGCTCTGCCCACCCCCTCAGTGCCAAAACCAGACCCAAATCTTCCTCCCAGGATGAGGTATTCATCTTCCATAGACCCCTTTGTGGGTCAGTTGCTCAGTCCCTTCCTAGAATGACCAGAGTTCCCTTCAGATTTTTCAGTTCGATCCTCCTGGAGTCTATCTGAGGTAGACATCATGAGATTGGTGGATCAGCTGTTGGCAGCCAGAGATATTCCTGTCCCTTGCTGAGCCCCTCTCCCTTCTGGAATTGAGATATCTTCTCCAAGGACTCTTACACTGTTTCTTCCTCTGACTTCCACAGGAGCTTCAGAGCCCAGGACTTCAGTTCCCCAGTACCGGCTGCCTCAGTGCCATTAGGCATCCCTACCTCAGCACCGGATGTTGCTTTGACTTCTTCAGTTCCCTCCTCTGAACCAACAGATTCTCTGGGCTGAGACTTGGCGGCTGGTTCTGAGGGTCTCTGATTGGCTCCTGGTTTTTATGCTGAGCAGACCTTGCCTCTTGGGACTTTGTCAGTTGCAGGTCCTTGTGTGGCTCCTGCCTCAGAATACAGACTCTCAGAGCAGAGTGTGACCTGAGTTATGAGGTGGGCTTTCTTGGTTCTTGGGCTCCCACTCCTCTTCAGGGAGCCCACATTTCCAGGTTATGGATAGAGCTTTAGCCTATGCAGGCTCTTTGCTGGTTTCTTCTGCATCAGAGTGTCATATCTTCTGGTCCAGAGCTGACACCAATCTCCACAACAGGACAGCAAGCACCGAAGCTTCAAGTTCCTCCTGCACAGGGCCCCACTTCTTTGGAGTCTTCTTCAGAGATGCCCACTGAGGAACCCCCCCCCCGTAAGAAGAAGTGCAAGAGAAAGCACCTAGATTCTCTGGAAGAATCTGTCACCGAGGACACAGATTTCAGTGAAGGGGAAGGTTCCCCCAGTCACCCCCTAAAGAAGTTTCCTTTGGAGACATCCTCGAGATCCTCAAGCAGAGGGCTAACTGGAAGCCCCAGGGCCCGACCTCAGAGTAATCCATGTACTTCCAAGTGTTTGGTCCTCAACCATCTACTTCCTGGGTGACCCCACCCACTGATGATTTTATTAAGCTGATTGCACCGTGGGCTTAGAAGGTCCTTGATTCCACAGACCATATTGTCCAGAGACCAGACAAACTTTTTTTCTCTGCTGGAGGATCACCAATATTGGGCCAAGGGTTTTGCAGTAGATGCCATAGTGGTGGCAAATGCCACCAAGAAGGAACTAGACTGGGAGTCTAGGATGATGGACAGATTTGGGAAGTGAGTCTATGCTTCATCGACCTTCGCACTCAGGTCTTTGAACTTTATGGCACATTTTACTAGAATTTAGAGAGATCTGATTAAGGAGTTATCGGAGACTCTCACTGGAGCTTTGTGTAGTGAGGTGCAGGATAAGGTTGCCTCTCAGCTAGCCACCCTGGAGTCTATATCAAACTCGTCCATGTGGCTTATTGCACACACAGCTGAAGGCATGACCAGAGCAGCAGGCGCTGGCATTGCCATAAGCTGCCTGGATGCGCTTGTTTGAATTCATGGAACCCTTCAAGTCTGCTGTATTGCTTGTTTTAGTGAACAAAGTATTATTACACTGCTAAATAAGCAAAGTGTTGATACACTGTTAAGTTAATTACCTATACAGATACACAGTAATTAATGTGCATCACAGTGGTATAGGTGCATTGCTGCTGAGCAGTACTGGGTGTACATGCCAGATATTAATTATCTGAGTATGATAAGAGTTTATGCCATGTATCTTATTTATAGTGGTTTATATTCATGTTTTATTCAGTTTTTGACACTAAAGCTGGTCACATTCCAAGTTGGTTTGATTTTTGTGACTGGACAAGGTTCATAGACAGACATATTTATCTAGAGTGCTGCATGCCAGCCTAAAAGTGTTCCAAAGTTCCTCTGAAAGTTATTTTAGGAATTATGAGACACCAGCTTACAGCAAATCATGTGAAATTACTGCATTAGATATGCTCTGTCAGATCTCAGTTTGATGAAACATTTTGATGAACATAATTCTCTAACGTGGATTTTTTAAAATAAATTATGCTCAGAAAAAAAATATGTATATATATATATATATATATATATATATATATATATATATATATATATATATAGATATATACACACACACAAGGTATTTGGAGCAGCTGCATATTCTGTATGACTGGTTGAACACACCTGCCATTTATATAAAAGCTCAGTGATCACAGCATCTTAGAAAAATAAATATGTGCTGCTGTAGCTTCTGTTTTCAGTAATGCAGGCTTTATATTCACTTTTAGACTAATTTTGTTAGTCATACAATCTTTCAGCAAAACGTGAGTCAGTCTGCATATGTACCACAAAATAACTTTCAGCCGATGCAGGTATTTCTGCAGCTTTTCCCATTCCTGTAAACTGTACATAAGTTAGTCAAACTTTTGCTACCTTTTCCTGCTGACATGATGGACAAGAAAGTGAAATATTCAATTAGTTTCTGTTTCTCTAAATGTTACAAATATTGAGGATAAAATGTCTTTTGAAACAGTAGCCTCTGAT
Source organism: Protopterus annectens (assembly GCF_019279795.1). Taxonomy (NCBI): domain Eukaryota; kingdom Metazoa; phylum Chordata; order Ceratodontiformes; family Protopteridae; genus Protopterus; species Protopterus annectens. Next base: position 1,317,877,255 of record NC_056739.1, read on the forward strand.
ATTCTTTTATTCCTGTTAAACAATCCCTACCTACATGTTTTTTTCTTTTGCAACTGCATATGAAACCTATACAAAACTGATGAGCAACTAGCAAGCAAGAACCATGAACAGGAAACATAAAAGATTCATGGGAAGGTTTGTGATATGTGTGCATAAGTAGGAATGTGAGACAGCATAGCCTTTAAAGACATGGACCCTCTTGCAAGCATAGCATTAGTATATTCCATTCATAAATATTTATTTTATAGGCACATTCATACAGAATACACATACTTAATTTAGAGTAAAATAGTAGTGGATTTACATTAAAACAGACACAAGTGATTGATGCATACTTTGATCACATTTAAAAGGAAATGGAAAAAAAAACAGGTAAACACTACTTGCAGTTTGACTCCAGGCATAAGGTAAGTAAGACAGATGACTTGACTGATATGTTAATTTACAAGAATATCATTCATAGATTCCATTAATGCAAGCATGCACATTCACTTTTTTTTAGCTAGGAATACATCAAGGTTAAGTAGAACATCAATACTGACCTGGAACAGAGTTCATAAGGTTCATCTAAGATGAAACTAGATTAATCTTAGATTCGGTTTTCATGTGGTTGATTTCAATGTGTAACAGTTGTTTAGCTTGTTTAGTGAAATATGTGATGCCTACTGTGAATGCTGCCAGATGTAAAAACATTTCTGGCAAATATGGGTCATAGCAGCTATGGGATGTAGAATCATGTATACCCCAGAGACACCAGTATAAAAAAATTGCAACAACCTGAACCTTGAAGCATGCTTTAGTTTCAGCTACATTTTTAGATGTCACATATATAACCTGCCTGTGCAATGCAAATAAACTTAGTTGACCAACAAAGGGTAACATTTCCAAAGTACGAGTCCACAGCATGACTTCACTCCATAGCAAAAGCCATGAGGTGTAGAACTATATGCATCCCAGAGACACCATTACAAAAAAGTTTGCAACAACCTAAACTTTGCAGCAACTTTTAATTAGAGCTACAACTTTCAGGATGTTACTTCTCTGTATAATGCAAATAAATTTAGTAGATCTACAAAGGGAAACCTTTCAAAAATCAAAAATCTGCAACATTACTTCTTTCCATTGATACCTTTAACATAAGTCTACTGTCTGTTTGTCAATGTATTAACACAACAAGGGAGTAAATTAAGGACATCCATTTTTTTTGCCCATTGATGCATTGAAATACAGAAATTGTACTGTAACACAAATATTTCATATATAAGCTATATTTGCAGCCAAAAATATACAGATATTTCATACTGTAACACTTCATCCCAGTACAGATGTAGAATGTACAGAACATTTTAATTTTACAAATGGGTCCTTGTTATTATAGTCCATGTTTGTGAGGCAGTACCATAGGATAAAATACCTACATCTTGCCTATATTTCATAAAGAGATTATTTATTATGTAAAATACATGTTAAATTTGAAAGCATCAGTACAAATACATCAAAAGTATTTTGTAATTTCAGCTAGTCAGGAGAGTGTTTGCCAACAATGCAAACCGAGGTGTGTGTGTGTGTGTGTGTGTGTGTGTGTGTGTGTGTGTGTGTGTGTGTGTGTGTGTGTGTGTGTATTGCCTGTATATAAATAAATATATATATATATATATATATATATATATATATATATATACACACACACACACACACACACACACACACACACACACACACACACACACACACACACACACACACACACACACACCCTGGGAAGTATATATTTTAAACTAAAAATGTAAGCCGCCAATCTGATATGCATTGCCTTGTACTTGAATAAATGCAACATAGTTCAGTGTTTAGTAATGTAAATGTATTTCATGCAAATATAACAAAGCATCAAAATAATTTTCTGATAAGCTGCTATAAAGAAATTCTTTGAATTTTATTTTGTGACACATGCACAAAGATAGGACATTAACAGCGTTTTTGCTCATCATCAGCACACATACAAAACAAGCCTTTTTTGACATTGTCATTGCATCAGTAATCCTGCCAGTGTGAGTAATGGTGTAGTGATTATGCTCCAACTCTGTTGCAGTTTGCTAATGCCTCTGACAGTGTTTGTATGAGAAATGCAGTGCTTTGTTTAGTTTAGGCCAAAGTGATGCATGTTGCTTCCCTGTGATCACAAACTGCAGTGCAAGAAAGTTTTACCTCAGATAAAATACTTCTGATTGCTTGCAACCTAGTGGATATTTTCAGCAAAAGAAAAATGGTATACTTTTATTTCCCATAATAGTATTCTTTAAATTATGAAGAAACATTTTCAGTTGCTTGCCAATAATTTTGACATCTGAAAAAGCAGTTCACTTTCTTTAATCAAGAGTGAGATACTATATATAGCTTCCCTGTAGTCATTGTAAAATGCCGAATGTTTCTTCCACGTGATAAATTTTTGTTTTATTCAAACTTATTTTGGTTGTTTACTAGTATTTGTGACAACATTTCTGAAAGTACTGTATTTTAAAGGCCAAAATGCTGCACAATGCTTCCCATTGATTGTATTTTTTTTTAACTTACATCAAATTTTCTGGAGTGTTTCTCCCCGGGCCGCCACTGAAAATTGGCTTTGTTCCAAGTCGGACTTTCCCAGTAAACAAATGTTAAATAAGTAAATAAAATAAATGCTGCCTTTCTGAACCATATATGGATTTACTACAAGCATTCCTGCCTTGCAGACACATGTAAATACATTTCTAAATATTTGTAACCATATACTATTGATCTAGTTTATATATATATATATATATCTATATATATATATATATATATATATATACACACACACACACACACACACATATATAACTATATAACTATATATATATATATATATATATATATATATATATATATATATATATATATATATATATATATTCTAATTATATTGTCAAATATCCTTTTCAAATTATTTGAAATATGAGCATGTGATGTAATACCCTCAGACTGTTGTAGTGAAGGTGCTGTGGAAATTGTAAGTAGGAAGCACATGTTTTTATGGATTTGCAGGGGCAAGCCCCACTGCATCCCCGCACCCCTTGCATATTATATATTCCATTTCCATGATCGCACTACAGTAAGGAAAAGGGTCAATTTACTGATCCCTACTGTAGTGCAATCTTTAATCAGCATGTCAGTCTCACTTTAGTGAATGTACACTAACATTCTCTAATGAGGATTCAAACATTTCCAGATCAGCATTACGGAAATAATACAAATGATCTCAGCACACTTCATCTAATGCACCATAACTCAAAAATAAAAAAAAATACAGAGATAAATGGATAAATAAAAGAATAACACATTTGGGTGGCCTAATGACCTAATGATATTTTTCATTACACTTATAACTCTGATAATAAGAAAAGTTTGAGGTTTTTGAGCCCTGGTCTTTTTTATACATTGGTAAGTAATATTTCAGTTTGCTTTATCACATTGAGCTGTGTATTGCAAGCTGGTGGTAAGCTTCATGTGTTTTTTCCTTTTTTCAACTACAGTGTGCAGTTGTTATAAAGAATTTGGGGGAGTGGGACCAAGTCCCCACCATGGGGTGTGCATTTTGTGTATATAGATTATCTTTTCAGGCCACGATGTACTTATCTGAAGTCTTTCTTACACAACATTGATTATATGTATGCTTTACACCAGAATACACTTAAGTATTTTTGTTTATGCTTCTTGAGCCTTTGTTAATTTAAAATGAGCAGCAGTTATACACCTGTAATTAGAAGGCACTTAACAAAATGCAATCATAGTTGTTAAGGAATTTAAAGTTTCTGTGTTCAGATAATAGCCCTGGAGCTCCAGCACATTCTTAATTGCATTTTCTTAAAAGCATTTTCCTGGCTTGGAGATAAAAATAAGAAAAATGCACTACCATTAACATTATCAAGTACAGAATGCAAGCACTAGTTTTAAACTACTGCTGTAAGATGGTCATGAAACAAAGTTTACTTACAGTTGTAAATAGCCAATATTACTATTACCCAGTGCATGTGTTTTTTGCCATTTTTAAAATATGCTTTTTATTTTTATTTATTTATTTTTTTTACTTTGCAAAGCAAGACTGTTTTAGCTGAGGTAGATGTGTACAGGTGCCAGGGTATAGTTGCTGGATAAAGAAAATGTAGTAAGAAGATAAGCTGTTTTATTAGTCATTATCTTTTGATTATCTTAACAGCAGATCAGTCTTTCAGAAAAGATAATCAATTTTAAATCTAAGAAGCCACATTTGGCAGATGTATTGCTGATGTTTCCATAGACACTTGCTTTTAATAACTAAAATCAATGTTGCAGAAGCAAAATAAAAAAAAAAAAACAGTCTGTAACTCTCATTCTTATAATTAGGTTATATTGGTAAGTTACAAAGCATCCATTGTCACACAGTTTTTGTATTATTTTTCTGTAATGATAATCTGTTATCCATATTAATACATGTAGGGTTTGCTCTGTTTCCCTGTGACCATGAATGTGATTAGCTGGTTCTGAAAACAGATTAATGAGTCTTATTATTATGGCTAACACTCACCAGTATAGCTGTGGAAGCACCTCAGAGATACAGTAGGCTGTTTCATGTGATTGAGATGTGTGTCAAGTTTGAATCCTGGCATTTGCTTTCATCTGAATTGCATAGGTTGTGCGTTATTTGCATTTTTCACTTTATAAAGTTAACTGTGATAATTGTGAGATCATATATACACTTGCTTTGGTTTCTCATAAAGCACATAACCCAAACTGAATTTAAACAATTCTAACAAAATAATAGACCAGATGTACTCAATATATCCAAATGCAGAAAAAGAATGGTTACAGATGTCATCAAAAATTCCATATGTACACATTGTATTGTGTAAAATGCCAAAGCTGGCAAGAGGAAGGGTGCAACTGTACTTAACGGTCACTCTAGGTTTAAAAGTTTAAGCTTTGCTGAGGTGCACTAGTGAGACAATTTATTTTACAAATCAATTACAGTAAGATGTAAACTGTTAAAATGGTACGTCAACAGCACTTTTAACTGTTGCAGCAATGATTTATTTGTACTGATGAGCAATGTACAGAAAAGGTATTCCCTGCAATTGGTCTTGTATAAAGTGGACAAGGCTCAATTCATCATTTCTGTTCCCTTTTTCTGAACACCCTGATCATGTATTCAGTGGGAAATCATTGCTAGCATGGTTTATTTATCATTGCTGGCATGGTATATATTTACACAACAGCAGTCATTCTCATTGTCTGCATATTTTTATTTTTCAATGCAGTTACACAACTGTAGATTTAGTATATGTAAGAGGTGTGTGAGAAATGTTTTCCTCACACGAGGGGTATAGGTGGGTCTGTCCTTTCAGAATTTTTTTTCTTTTTTTTCATGGTGTTAGAGCCTTGTTTGGTTTATTTTATCTGGATGAAGCTTCAGTAAGTCAATTAATTTAGTCTTGATGAAACACAGAAAAAACACAGTAAAGAATTCCCTTTCATGTGTTACACATTAAAAAAACAGCTCTTAATAATTTTGAAGAGTTTGCTGCAGTAAAATATTTGTATTTGACTATATAATGGTCAGTCCTGCTGGGCTAGTCTGCTGGTTATTCCTGATCTGTTATTGACCAAGTATATGGAATAAATTTTAATAGTGATGGCTCACAATGGAATGATCCATTTGTCCTATCCTTGATATAATTTTAAGGGTGCAATGGATAGACATAAGAGGAAATTCTGTATTTGTCAAACCTAATAGTTGTTTTGAAAGGTAGCAGATCAGAAGCAAATAATGTATTATTGATTTTGCTTTAATTTTGTTTCCTTATAAACCAACAGCTTTTATACTGTCCCACTCAGTGCCATATACTTTTACACATCGTAAAGACTACTATGCATTGTTATTCACAGTTTATTCTGATAGCGTCAAGTAACAGGTTTGATGTTCACCATTATGATCGCTGCTGCAGTGGCCCAAGCTTTCAAAGCTTCGGGTCATCTTCTACACTATCACACAATTAGTCGGCTCAAGCTGAGCTGACTAAAAAGTTAGGTCTGAGTTCCAAGTGTTTCAGAGCTGAGAAGAGCACTGCTCTGTGAGCTTTTGAGGATTGTTGGTTGGCTAACACTACTCCATAGCTGGGAAGATATTTTCCATTTTGAGAAAATGGCTCCACATTACTTTTTTACTTGAGAAATTGACTTTTTCTCAAGCTAGGAAAATGTGTTTTTGTTGACTGTCTCATGACTTTTATTTACTTTTAAATAAGAGCATACCCATTTACTTTTGTGGTTAAAAAAGGTTGCTAAAAGTTTATTGAAATTACTTTTTCTGTGTATAAACTGGTAATTTCTTTGTGGGGGCTGGGGAAAGTGTTATTTTTTTTTCTGGAGAAAAATTACATTTTTGCTACTTTTGTGTTTGCCAACTGGGAAGTTCACCATTTTCAGCTTGACCATGGAACAAAGTAGCAGTTCACTGGTCAGACCTTGTCAGAATTGGCCACCACAACAGACAGGTATTTTGCTTCAGCTGCAGGTGGGTAACTCTGCTATGGCTAAAGCTGCTTCCTCAGATTTGTCTTTTGCTTTGGATTTCTCTGGTATAGTCCATACGGCCACCATGGAGCAGAAGCTATCTGCTTTCTCTGTAGCTGTTGGCGTCTATACAGAGCGCACTCTTGTCAGTAGTGGGAGAATGGGCAGGGAACATGCTCCTGCTTAGCCAGAATGTTGTGCTCATCCCTTTGGAAGTTTTTGTTGGCAATACTGGATCTGTTTTTTCCCCTCATATTCCTGTCAAAAAGAGACAGAAAACTAAACATTTATCTTCTTCTGCATCAGTTACTTTGGACAGGAGTAATTTATTGAGCTAAGCTTAGGGTGTTGTTCAGGCTCTTGACCCTTCTTATAAGGCAGCTTCTGGTAAAAAAGAAAAAAAAAATGGGATTCCTCGTTCCCCCTGAAGAGGTTCAAGAAATGGAATCTGTAGGGGAATGTCAAGAGATTCTTTTTCTGAGACTGTTCCCAGGATTAACCAATATATGCAGGGGGACAATACTGAGGTCTTTCAGTCCTTAAGATAATATTATGATTTGTTACAACCAGAATTTCCAGAACCTTCTCTTATTCCTTCAGATTTGTCAGCCTTGGGGGGTGCTTTTGCTACATTCTGCAATATCTCTGGCAGTATGCCTGCTCCCCCCCCCCCCAACCCTGGCAGACAGAGTATATGTTCATAGGAGAGCACCAGGCTAACTACACCGAAAGGACATTTTAAGTCTAACCAATAACCCATGGTCAGAACTAAACTCTATACTTTGCATCTATGAGATAAAGACCTTAACCTTATACCAACCCACCCCTCTCAGTCTTTCATGTTTTTATACACTAATCTTAGACATGACACTGCAAATATAGCTTTAGTAAATCCATCTTCTGCTAAACATTTTGTTAATGCTAATCCCGCTCCTTCTGAAAGTTGGAAAAGTTTTTATATGTTTGAGAAAAAGTATATGCTTCTGCAACTTTTCCTTTTTAGAATTGCAAACTATCAGGCTCATATGTTGAAGTTTATCCTCACCCAATGTGAAAGCATGAAGAATGTGTTGCCATTAGATTCTTCTTCCTTGTATAATTTAGTTTATAATTCTCTAATCATTGCTGACAGTGTGTTTATGACTATGTAGGTACTACTTCCAGGGCAGCTGCCACTGGAACAGTTTTACGGAGGTTTGCTGGCTGTATTGTCAGAACCTTCCAGAAGAAATCAAAAATGAAATTTAGAATTTTCCCTTGAGTAGAGGTTTAGTTTTTGGACTTTTGCTGCAGAGGTCATCAAAAAGCGTAATGAGGGGGAAAGTTAATTTAGGAAATCATTTAGATTTCTCAGCTCTCTCAGCTCTCCTTCACTTCTCACTCGTCTAACTTTGGCAAAAAAAAAAAAAAAAAAAAGAAGCAAGGTCCTTAAAAGAAAGCTGGATCCCACCAAAACAACGTTCAGTCAAAGAAGTCAGAATGATCTCTTAAACAACAGTTTTGTTTCAGACATGTGGGTCCTAAAAGAGATCAGTCTAGACTACAGATGGCAGTGGGAGGAATTTCTACCTTTTCAGAGCACTCCTCTTCATCCAACAAACCAAACCCTTGTTTCCTCTCATTTTACATTATATGTTCTCTGAGGGGGTAATAGAAGATGTTACTCATCTTTAGTTTGAGGAATGATTTTACAAAAGAATGTTTTATTAGCAAAGATTTTTGGAAACCAATTCTGGGCCATTCTTACCTGAACCTATTTGTGGTAGTCCAAAAATCTGTTAGAACACAACAAGGAAAACACAAACTACAATAACAAAACTTCATGTGGTATAGATAACTAAGATGTCCGGGACCAGACATCCAAATATAATTTGGCTTCCAAAGATTCTGCTTTTACATACTGTTAAACTGGTTAGGTCATTTAACTAGACTGAAATGCTCAAGTCACCATTTAATATAACCCTTTATGTCTTGTATTTTCTTTTTTATCTTTTGAAATTTATTAAATGTTTAATGCTTTTGTTAACATTATGAAATGTAAATATATTATTTTATATTTTGTATATTAAACTTGTATTTTTTATATATGTACTATACATATTTTAATAATATTATTATAATTAAGGTATAATTAAGGTATGGGAGTATATTTTTGAGATATGAAATCTTGATTGTTCCAGGTTTGTCATGTGATCTTATGAATAAGGTTTTTATGTCAATTATTGAGTAAGTTAACTGTTCTGATTAAGTTCTGTTATTTTGAATGAAAACACTCAACATTTAATAAATTATATTTGGTTGCCTGGTCCTGGATGTCTTATTTGACTCTACAGCAGCAAGGTTTTGTTACTTCAGTTTGTGATCATGCCAAAGTTCAACATCCTTTCACTTTATATAATTTTACCCCTCCTTCTTCATTTGAGTTACTTGGCAAGCTTAGATTTAAAATATACAGATCATCACATTCTTATTCATCCAAATTTCAGAGATTTCCTAAGGTTTTGTGTGTCTGGATCACATTGTCAGTTCTCTGACTTATCCTTTGGATTTTCCACAGCCCCCAAGATTGTTCATAAAGTATCTAGTTTTTGTGATAGTCCACTGCAAGATGCAGAGTATCAAATGTTTTCCATATGTATCTTAGTTATCTTTGCATAGCCTTTTTCAAAGTATCAGGAATCTATCTCTTGGGTAAGAGATGTCTTGCATAGGCTGGGATTCCAAGAGAGCATTTACATTTTTTTCTGACTCCCTGCCTCTCACAAGACTGTGTGCCTGCTGGATATTTTGGTACAAAGAGCTTTTGTTCACACAGGGGAAAAATAGATTCTATCTTGATCTACTCCAGGGATTTTCCACTTAGACTTCTGTCTCAACAAAAGAATACTGTAGGATCCTGGCTTTCATGGTATCAGTAATGCTCATGATACGTCTTTCAGGACTCCACGTGACAAAGATACAGTGGTATCTGAAATCTCCTTGGTCCCAGCAGCAGCTCCCACTATATTTTCCACTTCCAGTTCTGGAATTTGTAAAAAGGGAAACCAGATGGTGGTGACATCACGTTTCTCAGAATTCAGGTCTCCCATTCTCCCTTTTTACTCAAAAGCAGTCAGTCACAACAGATGCCTCAGACATTGCTTAGGGAGCAGTGTCAGTGGGTATAAAAGTTCAGGGTTTTGGGGACAAAAAAGACAGACCAAAACACACAAACATAAAGGGATTCTAGCTCTTACAAACACTCAACTCTCTGAATCATCTGTTGTCCCAAGGAAACCCCCAAGTATTTATAGACAATACCACAGTGATGTGGTACATAAACAAGCAAGGTGGAACCAAATTTTAATCTCTTTTGTAGACTAGCCATATATATATATATATATATATATATATATAAATATATATGTATATATATATATATATATATATGTGTGTGTGTGTGTGTGTGTGTGTGTGGTGTGCGTGTGTGTATGGAATGTAGCTGTACAACACTACCTCACTCTGCAGGTATCTTACATTCCATCCTAGCAAAGTGTGGCAGACAAACTCAGCAGAACCATGGCAGACCTTTGTTATTGGAAAGTGAATCAGTGGTGTCTTCTGAGATTTGATCCATTTACGGGGAATTCCTCATTAGACCTTTTTGCCACCTCTCTAAAAAATAACTGTCAAATTGCTGTCTAAGGTCTCTATGCAAGAAGGTCTGAAAAACAGATGCCTTTTGATTTTCTTGGACAGGAATGTTCCTGTATGCCTGCCACCATTTCCACTGATATCCAGGGTAATGGTGAAGATTCAGAAGGACTATCCAGAGATCTTTGTAGTGACTCCCTTCTGGCACATTTTGGACTTTGTCAAGGGGAATTACAAATATTCCTTACATATGGGATTTATCAACACAAAACCAGAAGTTTTTGATACATCCCAACCCAAAACAACTGTAACTGACTGCCTGGACGATAGGATCTTAATACCTTTTATGCATCTGTTTTCTGAGAACATGCAGCAGGTATTAATGGAGATAAGAAAGCCTGCTATTCAAAAATCATATATTAGCAAATGGAAAAGCTTTCCTAGCAGCTAACAACAAAGCAACCAACACCCATTCACGTCTTGTGTTTCTCTCATTTTATAGTATTTTTGTGAGTCACTGTCCTATGGCTTGTCTTACTCCTCTCTCAAGGTTCCTTTTTCAGCCATTTCAGCATGTCTGCCCATAGATCCCCCTATTAGGGTTATTCTAAAGCTAGATATAGGGTTAGGGGTTACCAGCTCTCCATTTTTCCACTGAACTTATTCCAAAGTAGCTAGGCAGGTCATAGTATCTATGGCTTACACAATCAGCTGGAGTTTTTTACACTTTATCGGCCTAGCCCATTATTTCCTCTGCCCATACTGTTTCTGTAATTTTGTCTATGGGGCATGAGTACAGTGAAGGGCATGGGTGTACTATCCCCCCTCCATGGCAGCAGCCCAGGCATGCCCATCACCTTTTTCCCCTCTTGGGACGATGCCTTCCAGTGTGGTGTACCCAGTCTCTACCAAGGATCACCACAAGGAATGCCCATGGAACCACCCAACCTTCTGAGATGGGTAATCCCATTCCATTCATGTCACTCCATCAGTAGCCCAAGCTACTAATGGAACCTGAGTTGGCTGGGCCATAGTTACGCTTTTATCCCATTGCACCACCCGGGTGGCAGTAAGTCATATCTTAATATAAAATGTCCCATTTGGGGTGTTTAAACAGGTAGATAACTGCACAATTAATTCTAACCTAGCCTGATTTAAGATGAATAAAATATAAAACGTGATTTTGAGTGCCTGTGAGTTGTTTTTCAGCTAATTTGGCTGGTAGCACAGCTGTAAATGGAGTCCAAGGCCAGAGACACAGATTTGACTTCCAAAGATTCTGCTTTACGTACTGTTAAACTGCTTAGGTCATTTAACTAGACTGGAGTGCTCAAGTTTATATTTTTTTTAATTTCTGTTAGTAACAATAAAAAAACTACGGTAAGGAGCATTTTACATATGCAGTTGCAAACAGAAATTGTGGGCTCATTTTATAGAATTACTGTCAATCTTAATTCGGTTTGGAAGTCCTATATTGTTAATGTAACAACACAGAGAAGACTGCATAGATAGGTTTTCTGATGAATGGGCCTAGACAGAAGTACATAACTACACATATGGTACTCTTATAGTATCCAACTCTGTATAAAATACACCAACATGAATAACACAATGATAAATAGGTGCTTAGACTGCTGTATGAAAGAAATGTAGATTTGAAAATACATGTATGTGCAGCATTCTAGCAGTGAGTGTTTATAACTGAAAATTATACTTTTAAGCTTAGGGACTTAACTGTGTTATAAATACATAACACTGGAAATTTTTTTCTTAGTGATGCATCTGGCTTGATATAAGTAGCAATTATTTTGAGAATGTATGTTCTGGTTTAGAAGATACTGTAAAGTCAATGAGAATTGCTGAGGAATAAAAAAGTAAATGTGTTTATTCTTTTCTGCATATATTACTATAATAAAAGAAAATCACATATGTAATATTTCTTTTCTGCATACAATACTATAATGAGAGAAAATCACATATGTAATATTTATATATATAATAGGTGAATATAGCATATTCCCATAAGAAGCAGCTGTCAAATGTATTGTAAAAAAGTGTGTCTGTAGGTGGGTACGAGTCTTCTTTTTGAACTTCGTATGGACTTTATGTTGGATGATGGTTTTGAATGATGCACTCTTTTTACAAAATCAGTATTTTAAGTACATTTTTCATGACAGTTTTATTTGACAGAATTCTTTGATTCTCTGTTTTAGGTTAGAGCATGTATTGCAAATTTGGCAGTTTCTCTCAGATTAGAGAGCTACATTACTGAATCAATTCATAGGCTGCAAACTAGGCATGTTTTCTTTTTTTTGTATGTTTGTTTCTTAATAAGATGCTAAATTGAGCAGCCATTCCTCCATATTTAAATGTACTATTAAAGCTCCATCTATTGGTTGTCCTGTTAACTGAATGTGAAGTTGGAAAAAAGTATAGAAATATAATAAATAAAGTTAAAGTACATGTGTAAGTTATGGCCAGTTAAACAGCATAAAAAGGAAATGTGCACCTAGGCAAAATAGCAAGAAGCTACTTGGGAAAAACCAGATAGGAGAGCATATCAGTATTATCATTAGCCCGTGTTGAGTGAATATATGCATGCATATACGAAAGTCTTTTCTTGCATGTATCATTAGACTGCATTCACAAGTGTTGGTGTAGGAGCCCTTAGCCAGATGGGGCAAGGTATGAATGAAGATTTTTTAGGCATGTGAGCTATGAATGTCTTGTTTTTTCTTCGTGTAAATACATTAAAATGTTAAAACCACAGGGTGGTGAGATTTTCTAGAAAGCATTTCATTAAAATCTTGGTGTTACTGTACATCAGACATCACAGCCTTTCCCTGTTACTGAACTGGTTTCCAAAGATTGTTTCTCCTTGATATTCATTAGAATACCATTCTTCAAATAACTGACTGTATGGGGATGGTATGTCCCCATTGATTTGCATATGGTTGTATGTCCTCAGTTATAAACTTTATTCGTGGTCACAAATAAAAGTCTTTGCTACTCTTCAACTGCCTTAGTGAGAAACCCCACCAATCCCTAACAGAATGTTCCCTCTATTTTCCTGGGATGTGTGTGTGTGTGTGTGTGTGTGTGTGTGTGTGTGTGTCTAAGTGAAGTTTCCAGGAGTGTGATATGTAGAACTCCACTTTAACAACAAATTTAAAGTAGGTAACTAAATATTTAGAGTTAATGGGAAATGAAAATAGGTTGTGACAGCATTGCTGTGATTTCACTGACTTTAAAGTAATGATTGATTGTATCTGCTTTATTTTCTGGAAAAAAAAAAAATATATATATATATATATATATATATATATATATATATATATACTTGTTTTCCCGCCTTTCTAAGCTAGTATAGTCCAGTTTTCAGGTTAGTGCTGAATTCAGGGCTGTGTTACAAGTTTCTGTGTTTGCCCATACCTTACTTGGATAGAAGGAAATTTCTCTGATCACTGTGAGAGAGGGAGCTTTGAGCAGCCTATCTGTCCCTGGAGGAGTGGTTTCAGCCCAGAAATTAGTAGTTTATTGGCCATTTTGGGCTAATTTCTATCTCTTTCATTTTCCTGCAATAAAACCCGCAGTTGCAAGGTTTTTGTGCTAGTGTACAGCTCAGCAAGCTCCTGCCTGGTGCCCTGCAGATTTCTACAGCAGCAGAGAGACAAAAGAGAGACTTTGGAGTGATTGTCATTTTTCTGCATTTTCTTGCTGCCTTTAGCTAATTCCACCTAAAACGCTGATTTTCTAGAGTTTATGTTATTTAAAAAGCTTGTTTCAGCTACATATTATGCTTATTTTACTGCCTGCACTTTAACAAAGTTGTTTTTGTGTTTAAATTACCTGTTTAACTGTTGTAGGCTACACACTCAAGTGTGATAGCCATTTCTGTGCATTTAAAGTGTTTTTTTTTATCTGCTTTATTTTCTGAAAAAAAAAAAAAAACTTGTTTTCCCACCTTTCTAAGCTAGTATAGTCCAGTTTTCAGGTTAGTGCTAAATTCAGGGCTGTGTTACATGTTTCTGTGTTTGCCCATACCTTACTTGGATAGAAGGAACTTTCTCTGTTCACTGTGAGAGAGGGAGCTTTGAGCAGCCTATCTGTCCCTGGAGGAGTGGTTTCAGCCCAGAAATTAGTAGTTTATTGGCCATTTTGGGCTAATTTCTATCTCTTTCATTTCCCTGCTATAAAACCAGCATTTGCAAGGTTTTGTGCGCCGGGTAGTGCCGGTTAGCTAGGGTATAACTATTCCCGGCTCCACAAAGTCTACTCTTTAATTTTTCCCATGGAACTAGACAAACTTTTAACTTAAGCACTCAAACCATTCACTTCTCATCCCGTTACTTGCTGAAAACTCATAGCAAGCACTAATAAACCTTAGCACTAGACACTCCTATACTGTAGAGAAGGGCAAGGCTCTCTATTCGACCTTACCAGCCAATCAGTAAAACAGTTCACTGTACCTATCCAGGCATGTCCAAAGGGCAGTTTCAGGTATAATCTCCAGTCCAACTGGTGAATCTGGGCATTTTGCAGCAATGTTACAATTGCCTCATGTACACAGACAACCCTCTCCTCCTTCCACCAAACACTAATACATGCGAGAGATGCAGTTATACAGCCAACTGGAGGCTAAGCTCTCTCAACCCAAGACTGGACCAGGCAGTCAAGAGGAGAAGGGAATTACTTGCATCACACCACCAGTCTCACAGAGACCTATGAAACCAGCACCGGCAAAAAACACACATATATACACAAAAACATACTCAGAGGCTCTAAATAAAAATCTGCAACAGCAACAGAGACCTCCAAAGCAGGCATCCAAGCAACCTCCACCCCCCAACACAAACCATGAATCACATATTTCACAAAACCAGTGTGCCACACAATCACAGCCCTTAAGGCAAAATAACATACCCAACACACTAGTGATTGATGACTCTATAGTCAGGCACACTAACATCCCACTCACTAGGCTGAACCTGGAGAAGGTCACTGTTAGCTGCCTGTCAGGTGTTAAGATCCGCCACATAACACAAGCACTCAGGTCACTCCAGAACAAGTACAGATATGACTCTGTCATTGTCCATGTTGGTGTGAATAACCTAAGCTGTACCTCCCTGGACTGCAGGAAAAGAGGCATGGAGGAGCTCTCTGATCACATAGCCCAGGCTGCTATGACCCTGACCCTGAGTAGAATCCTGCCCTCAAGAATGATACCATGGTATAGAGAAAAAATGATCAGTTTCAACAACTGGCTAAGCTTCTGGTGTCATTCAAAGGGGATCTAGTGTCTGTCAGCCTGGGATGACATGTTCGACAAGCCATGCTGCTTCACTAGAGACGGCTTGCACCTGTCACCCTTAGGCTTTCGAATACTGGCCAAGGCTCTTGCCACCCCCATAGTGCCTTTTTTAGGCAAGGCTCAAAAGACAAACCCACCGTCGTAAATAGCACAAGTAACAAAAAACTGAGGGTAATGCTACTCAATGCCTGAAGTCTAAACCTCAAAATGCACGCACTTGAGGCACTCCTCAGTATGGAGAAAATTGATATATGTGCACTAACAGAAAACTGGTTTAAGGCTCCAGAGAACACCCCAGCACTACCAGGCTACAACTCGTACCATACATTTCGGCCACAAAACCTTGACCGAAATACAAAAGGCGGGGGAGTATCAATATTCATCAAGGATACCCACACCTCCAGGTTAGTGGCATAGCACAGTGCTTCAGAGATCATCCATGTGCAACTAACAACAGGCAAAACTGCTATTCAAATTATAGCTTGCTATAGATCACCCACCATGTCCCAGGACCCCCACTCCACATTCCTGGAAACACTGGGAAACATAAAGGTCCTACCAAACACCCTGATATTGGGTGATTTCAATTACCCAAACATTAACTGGAAGAACTACTCAAGTACAAACTCCCTTGCCCAACATTTCCTAGAATTTATAAACTCAAACGCCCTAGATCAACTGGTCAACACCCCCACCAGAGGTGACAACATATTGGAACTGGTCATCACCAACATTGGCGACCGGTGTTCCATACTGGAGGTCAACCCCTCACTGCTTAGATCTGACCATAAACTAATCACTCTGGATATCCACATTCCGCCACCACCCCCGGTCAAAGAAACCACCATGAAAAATTTTTCAAAAGCAAACTTCACATTACTTAAGACCAAGGTGGGAAGTTTCAAAGCCCCATGATAAAGGATAATGCTGTCCAAGCTGCAAAATCTTTTACTAATGCACTTTATGGGCACCTACAAGAATGGATGGATCGTGCTATCCCAAACAAAACCAAGACTCACTCCTCCAAGAAAAGGAAACCAGTCTGATGGACCCCTGCCATACACAAGCTATACAACAGAATGAGGAAACTAGCACAGAAAAGAGTAAAATCCCAAGAAGGGAAGACATCCCTAATCAGTATCAACAAGAAACTATGATCCTTCATAAAATCATCCAAGGCTAGCTTCGAAAGAAAAATTGCCAAGGACTCCAAAGATAACCACAAGGCATTCTTTAGCTATGTCTAGAATCTAAGTAGCAATTCTCAGATCTGCTCAGAATTAGTGCAGAATGGCACAAAATACACTGAACCGACCGATATAGCCAACATCCTGGCAGACAGGTTCAGTGCAAACTTCACCCCCCTCTCATCACCAAAAGGGCCCATAACTATACCAGAAGAATGTAGTGCCCCTGAAATCACAGACACTCAGGTTAAAACAGCCCTTTCCAAAGCCAAAAACACAGCATCAATGGGACCAGACGGTGTCCCAGGCTGCATCCTACACAAGCTCAAAGATGAACTAACCCCTCACTTAAACACACTGTTTAAACTCAGCCTCTCCACAGGCTACATGCCCACAGAGTGGCGCACAGCAGCAGTTATTCTGCTCCACAAAGGTGGTGCCACAACGGACCCCAGGAACTATCGCTCTATAAGCCTGACTAACTTGGTCTGCAAAGCTATGGAGTGCATCATCATGGATCTCATTAACAGAGACATAGGAAACGTCCAAACACTGGACCCTACCCAGTTCGGCTTTGTTAAGGGCAGATCATGCCTCCTAAACCTGGTGGACTTCTTTGAGAGAGTTACCAAGGCTATAGATGAGGGAAAGGTGGTCCACACAGCCTACCTAGACCTCGCAAAGGCCTTTGACACATTCCCCACTCAGGTATTATAGACAAGCTCACCAGCCTGAACATAAAACCCTACATCACTAGATGGGTTGCCAACTGGCTCATGGACAGAACCCACATGGTAAGAGTTGCAGGAGCTACGTCTGACTCTAAACCGGTTACAAGTGGCATTCCCCAGGGCTCAGTCCTAGGACCCTTCCTGTTTGGCATATACTTCTCAGAGGTACAGGCAAGCATAGGAGGACTATGGCTGACCAAGTTTGCAGACGACTGCAAACTAGGGGCTATAATTGACTCTCTGGCTGACAAACATCCTCCAAAAGGGTCTCACTGAGACAGATACGTGGTGTCAAAACCATGGCCTCAGGCTAAATGCCAAAAAGTGCATAGTCATCCCCTTTAGAAAAAACAAAGTACCCACAAACTACCACATAGGTGGTAGCCCCCTAAATATGGAAGACGTAATAAGGAATCTGGGGACCCAAATAGATAGTAATCTCTCCTTTGATAATCACATTACCAAAGTGGTTAGAAAATCCTTCTATGTGGCCCACCTAATCACAAAAGGGTTTGCATCCAGATCAAAAGATGTCATTGGGCCCCTCTACGCATCACTCATCAGACCCATCATAGAGTACAATGCCCCATTTGTGATGTACCTTACAAGACCCCTGCAACAACTGGAAAGACCACAGAAGTACCTCACCAAGAGGATCACTGGTTTCAAGCAGATGCCCTATGCAGCTCGACTGAAGAAACTCCAGCTGTACTCGGTTGCATACCGCCTACTCAGAGGGGATCTCTGCCTGAGGTACAAGGCCATGTCCAACCCAGAACTGATGGACATACTCCACCTAAAGAAAACCATATCCCTCAAGCCACACGCTCCAGGGATCTAAACCTCACCACAACAATAAATAGGACATGCTGGAAGGATAGATTCCTGTCCCAGAGACTTCCCATGCTCTGGAACAAGATTCCAGTTTACATTAGGCAGAGCTCCTCGCTAACCCTCTCCAAGAGAAACCTTGACGAGTGGATGGGAAACAGAAAGTTTACCCCAGGAATCACTTTAATGGCTCTGCTGGACAAAGGTACAGGGAACTAATCTAAGGGAGCAGCGAAAGCCAACACATTCAGGCTAGGCTTATAAATGCCTTCAGGCAGCTAGCCTAGTGCCTACCTATGAACCTATGGTAAATAAAAATGAAAAGAAAGTATTAGATTTTGATAAACTGAATGCCATTCAGTAGAAAAAAAAATAGCTGGCAATGACTTTTGGTGATTTCAAACCAAATCTTTATTTTTCAGGGGGCAAGCCCATCCGTTGCACCCCCAAATAGGGGAGACTCCCTCATTCCTCAACTTATATGTACCACCTCAGAGGTTGCGTAACAACATCAAAACATCAAAGATCTCCAAACTGGTTTTCAATTTTTTTTCTTCTAACAAACAGTATTTAATATGAATGCACTTGGTAGATTAATATATTCCCAGCCAAGAAACTATAGTTATTCAGAAGAAAAACAGCATTGTAATAAATTTAACAGAAACAAGTTATTACTAAATTGCAGTGTATAAACTGATTCTGAAATTAAACTTAATTGTTTTTACTGCCCTGAAACTATGGAGTTTAGTTATCAGATTAGCTGTTTTCATATTTTTTTCTGCAATGAATTCTTAAGAGGATAAGGAGTCTGAGATGGAATGTTTAAATTTAAAAGAAAAAAATTCTGATGTACCTAAATTTATACCTAGATCAGAAGTAAACCAGCACAACAAAAAATAGATGTAAAACTGCGAATTAAAATAATGGTAAATGCTTTAAGCAAAGTATTTATTTATTTATTGTCATTTGTTTTTTGGGAATGTCTGATTAGGGTTCCCATTTTCCTTGGATGCCTAAAGTGAAAAGCTCTAGGTTACATCACAAAAAGGCATTCTACAAAAATTATACGTTGCAAAGTTAATCCAAACGACATTTTATATTACAAACTCATGCAGGCATGATACATGAAAAGTAATACAGCAGTAAAACATTTCTGTTTACAAATTATGCAGCAACAAAAACATTTTGTGTATAAATACCAGGTCTGAAATTAAGGTGATGGATGGGAGATCTTAAGAAGGATGTGTGCATCTGCCCATACGTAAAAACTCTGGATGTACAGTAGCATAAAAGTAGATTTCTGAAATGAGTAAAACCTCAGAAGTTTTTACACAGATGTAGGAAAGATAAGAAAATGGTTCATCTTCAAAGAGAGTTAGGTTGTATGACAAAATAATTGTTGTAAGAAGGTCAGAAAAGAACAGTAAAGCAGTGACGGCGAGGGAAAGAGGTAAAAGTGGTAGAGAAAGGCGAATGTTATGGCAAGAAGGGTCCGGCCTGGGTTAGAGCAAAACCAAAGCCAGGAGTTAAAAATGATGTCTTTTAGAGTATGTTACAAAGCAGGAAAATTAGACTTTGCTCTGACATCCAAAGGCAGTGAGTTCCAAGTTTTATAATTTCTGTTAGATTTATGAATAGAGAGTAGTTATTAGTCTTCCGACCATGGAGATCTGTTAGAATGGTAGCTACAGAGAATGGATTGAAGGACAGGACTGGCTGATGGCTTTTGTACAGTTTTAAGAATTGTAAGTAGTTTTGCATAGGTTAGGTGAGTAGGAAGTTCAAGCCACTTTAGGGTTTTAAGTGGTAAGCTGTAGTGTGTGGTTGGAGGCATTTTTTGCAAGTTTTTTTTTAATTTTGTTATAGTGTATTTCAGTTTTTGTTTTTAAAACTGAAAGCTATTAAAACTACTTTTATTACTAGATACACTAATGATAATAAAAACATCACATATATTATCAATAAGAATTGGAAGGTACTTATCGCTGACCCCAAGATTCAGACTATAGTAGGTAATACCCCTTCTTTTACTTACAGAAATAGTAAGAATTAAAAATAATTTTATGTACTGAACACTATCATGATGGATTTAATAATAGCATCATTCGACACTATGATAGATCGGGTACATATCCTTGCAATAGATGCAACACGTGCAAGTTTATTTTGAAGGAACAAGATTTCATTCATCCCACTATTAACTATAGATTCAAGTCTAGATTTCATGCCAGCTGCGAAGATGAAAATCTTATATATCTAGCAACTTGCACACGCTGTTCAGCGTTTTACGTAGGGATGACATCCAGGAAGTTAAAAATTAGGATGTACAATCATATATATGACATAAGGAGAAATAATCAACAGAATGCTTTGGCGAAACATATAAGTAGTTTTAAAGATCATATTTTTGAGTTTAGAGTATTACAACTGATAACTAAAAATAAGAGAGGGGGGAATAATAAGAACCACTTAGAATCTATTGAACTGTGTTGGATTTTTAAATTGCGAGCTCATATAGAACCTGGTTTAAATCAATTTATAAGTGTTAAGCCAGTATTAAATGCACGTAAATACTAGGCAGTATTAGGACATATGATAAGACTCATGTATATATATATATTTTATTATTTATTTTGTATTATTATTTTCGTTTTTGTATGGACTTTTTTATGAATTTTCTATGAATTTATTTACTATTACTTTGTCATTTATGATTTTTTATTCATATATATTACAGATATTTTATATATATATATATATATATATATATATATATATATATATATTTATACACTAATATATATATATAATTTTTACTTCTTCACTCACATCTATATATGTTTATATATTTTGTTATATATATTATATTGTATAAATATATTTCAGATTAATAATGTTTCAGGATTTTTAGATAGCAGTAGTTACTATGAATGGTTTGATCTAACAGCATTGTAACAGTCACCATGATTACTTGATTGATTCAAATGAATTATTTGATTGAATTTAATTAAGCATAATTGGTTAGTATATTTAAAGACTGCTCCTTTGATTAGTAAATGAAATCTGATGAAGCGTGCAGCGTTTGGCACGTGAAAGCGCTCATTTTTTGTCTATAATAAAAACCTTGAAATTTTATGTGCATTGTAGTGGTGGTCTTGTCCTGTATTTTCGGTATTGTTTGGTTTCTTTTCTGGAATCGGGACCTTTGGAGCAGCTGTACCTTATTTTACTTCAGTTTTTGTTTTTAGGGACATTTGGAAGTTGGTGGGAACTGGAACTCCATAAAGCAGAGAGGGTAGGAGCAGTGTGCCAGCAAAGTTAGTGCTAAAAGCCGTGTTTAGGAAGTGTCCTGATTTAAATAAAGCATTTGTGGGTTTTGGTGGGGGGTTTTTGATTTTACTGTAAATGTGAAGGTCAGATTTGAGTTCATAATCTATTATGATGTCTTGTGATTTTGTACAGGAGACAACTTCATTCTCTGTGTTATTAATGAAAAATATATTTTTTTAAATTGGGTAGTTTTATGACTGTGTGTTTTGGGGGTAAATAGGGGTACTTTGGTTTTATTAGGGTTTAATAAAATGTTGGCATTGATATGTCAGATCTCAATGGTGTGGAAAAACTTTGCATTATTTGTAGATGTGACAGATTCTTAGATGTGCATATAAGTACTGAGTCATCAGTGTGTATGTGTAAATATGTGAGAAATACCAATTTTAATCCAGAACCTACATTAATAGTAGGTGAGCTTGTGTGATATGGAGAAAGTACAGTTTAAAATATAAACAATGTTTATGATTGTCTCTGTAAATGCAAATTCAACTGCAGAAATCCCTGAGTACTTCTGGAAATAAGCCTTGTCAGAGACTCCTTCTGTTTAGATGAATTGAGTAACACTTAAGAAGTTTGATATTTCTGCTGATGATCTCTTCGGTGACCTATCTTGAACAGTACATGAATATGTAGTGGAGTCTTTGGCAGACCAGCAATACTGAAACTAAATGTCCAGTTTAGCCTTTAGAACCAATAAGACATTTTAAGCAGAAATTCTGGACATTTTAATAAAATGTTACAAATGTTGTGAAATGCCAGTGTGCAACAGTTTTACATGTATTTTAAAAGAGAAATTACTGTTGTGTAAAAAAGGGAATAAAATGTAAAACCTATAACAGGGAGCAGTAACATTCAAAATAAAATCTGTTGTACGTCTTCATCATAATTATATTTATGTTCCCACAAGAATGTTTAATATTTATTGCATTCCTGCTTCAGCTATTTAGCAGTATTTAGCAGTATTTTTCTGCTTCATATAAAGGAATCATGGAAGGAAAAAGTAATGCAAGCTTTGTCTTGTAACTCTGTAGAAACAGAAGTTGCATTTGCAGAAAAGTGCTATGAATGTAAGTTTGTTTAAGGAATGGATATATTAACTATAGCTGTAATATCGATGAAGATATGCATAGCTAATTATCAGATGCATGCTGTAAGCCCATGCTCAGATGTGATGTGGTCATTAAGCTAGAATTTGAGTATTTATCACTGCAGTGTGCCAAATATGTGAACCAGAATATTTCAAATTATTAATTAGCTGAAAGCAGATGCCAGTGATGATAATTAATTATAGGTTATTTGAATGAAAGTGAAAGTCGGGAAAGCAAGCAATGCTTGTATTTTTCAAGTTTAAAAATACATTAAATATTCATGATGTTTGGTGTTAATATGGGTATTACCAGTTAATAACTATACTGTTGAGAAACATTACTGTCTTTGAATTTGTAATTCACAGAGACTTAGTCGAAGACGTTACTTAGTGTTAATGACAAGATGTTGAGAGCATGGAACAGCTGCAATTTAATAGTGTCAGTTTATCTCAATAAATAGGCTGTTGATGTATTAATTACCAGGCTGATAGGTGTCATGTGACAGACCAATGGTGAAAAAATGCACTATGTGTTTTATAAAGTTATATACATCTGAAAGACCAGTGCAATGCAAGTTTAGTAGAAGAAATTAGCCCCAGTGTGTTAGCAGCCTCGTATGGGTAATAAAATGTCATAACTTGAATGTTTTCCATTGTAAATTGGATATGTTTCTATAGTGACTTTCATCAATTATTGCTTATTGGTAAAATACATATCTTGAGATATAAATTACTACAAATTAGAGAATGGGCGTATTGTACATCAATACCCTGACTGGAGAGTGATCGTGCTCCAGCAGGGTATTAATGTACAAGTAATACCTGCTGAAAAACGAGTCCACTGTTTCACGGTAGCATATCAAGCTGCTGTAGAGCTTGGACTGAAAAAATGTAATGGCCACCATTATTTTAGACTCGCTAAGCAGCAGTTTTGCTGTTTAGTGACTGTAAAATAAAGTAAAAGTAAAAAAAAAAGTGTGCATATGTGTTTGTGTGAAAGTGTAGGCATGTGAGAGTTGAGCTACTATTTTATGCTCACTAAGCAGTGGTTTTGCTGTTTAGCGGTTTTGTGAGTGTAAAATAAAAAGCACCTTTGTGTGTGTGAGTGTGTGTGTGTGTGTGTGTGTGAGCATGTGTGTATGAAAGTGAGAGAGAGATGATCATGTGTATGTGATTTTATGTTGCTATCTGCATGTGTGAGTGAATGCATGCATGAAAACTAAAGAGTGTGTGTGTGTGTGTGTGTGTGTGTGTGTGTGTGTGTGTGTGTGGGTGTGTGTGTGTGTGATAGACAGAGAAAAAGTGAAGAGCAGGAATGATCGCGTGATCCCTGGCAAGTATCACATAAGATCTTTACATAGCTGTTGGCATAAGAAATATGGATAGAGTCACAAATAATGAGGAAACAAAGGGCTGAAAATAGGGACGGATTTTAAATATTGTTCTTAAAAACTTAGAAAGTTGCTAGAATAACAGGGCTTCCATTAGTATGCATTTTTTTCTGAAGCTGAGATATGTGTGCATATGAGAGAATGCGTGCCTGATATGTGTGCATGTGAGAGAGTGCGTGTCTGATATGTGTGCATGTGAGAGAGTGTGTGCCTGATATGTGTGCATGTGAGAGAGTGTGTGCCTGATATGTGTGCATGTGAGAGAGTGCATGCCTGATATGTGTGCATGTGAGAGAGTGCGTGCCTGATATGTGTGCATGTGAGAGAGTGCGTGCCTGATATGTGTGCATGTGAGAGAGTGCGTGCCTGATATGTGTGCATGTGAGAGAGTGCGTGCCTGATATGTGTGCATGTGAGAGAGTGCGTGCCTGATATGTGTGCATGTGAGAGAATGCGTGCCTGATATGTGTGCATGTGAGAGAGTGCGTGCCTGATATGTGTGCATGTGAGAGAGTGCGTGCCTGATATGTGTGCATGTGAGAGAGTGCGTGCCTGATATGTGTGCATGTGAGAGAATGCGTGCCTGATATGTGTGCATGTGAGAGAGTGCATGCCTGATATGTGTGCATGTGAGAGAGTGCGTGCCTGATATGTGTGCATGTGAGAGAGTGCGTGCCTGATATGTGTGCATGTGAGAGAGTGCGTGCCTGATATGTGTGCATGTGAGAGAATGCGTGCCTGATATGTGTGCATGTGAGAGAGTGCGTGCCTGATATGTGTGCATGTGAGAGAGTGCGTGCCTGATATGTGTGCATGTGAGAGAATGCGTGCCTGATATGTGTGCATGTGAGAGAGTGCGTGCCTGATATGTGTGCATGTGAGAGAGTGCGTGCCTGATATGTGTGCATGTGAGAGAGTGCGTGCCTGATATGTGTGCATGTGAGAGAGTGCGTGCCTGATATGTGTGCATGTGAGAGAATGCGTGCCTGATATGTGTGCATGTGAGAGAGTGCGTGCCTGATATGTGTGCATGTGAGAGAGTGCGTGCCTGATATGACTACTAGAAGCAGCAGTGATAAAGCCTAAAATAAAAGGGGGGGCAAAGGCTCTAAAATGGAAACTTAATTATTGCTCTTATAAATTTACAAAGCTGCTAGAGTAAATAATGTGTTAGCATGAATGTCCTGAAGAAAAAAAAAGACTGAAGCTCAAATGTATGGCAATATTTAGTCATTTCAATCTCCAGTGACTGCCAACCAAATGATTTAGGAGTAAGAGACCAAAAAAATAGAGTAAATAACCGGGTTATATTTTGCCTGTAAAATGCTTTCTCTAACACCATTAACATATACTACAGCAAGTTTGAAACATTAGGCCGAGGAACTATTTCACATCAAAAATATACTAAAAAAAATAGTAATAAAAAAAATGTATATATATATATATATATATATAAAAGTAACTAAGAACCAATGATTTTACAGAGCGCTCATTCTCTTAGCACAATAATGCCCTCCATGGTGTGTGTTAATGTATAAGTAATGCCCTTCCTGGGCTGTAGAGGGCCTCCTCCTTCAGCATTGGGCCTCCTAAAACCCCTGGGCAGGCGTTAATTACACATTAACACACACCCTATCGGGCATTATTTCTTGCTTATACAATAAGTGGCCGGGTGTATTCAAAAGTGTACATAATGATTAGATAACCAAATCAGTGTGCCCATTGTAAAATGAACATCTCACAATAGAAACAAGTTCAGCCTCTGGAGTATTGTACAGTGACCAGACTTTATTTTGATATATCCTAAGTAAAACCAACTACTCATATTTTAGGAAGGACAAAGCAAAAATATGATAAAACATGGGATGTGCTGCAAAACACTCTGGACAGTAGAAATATATTTTCCAACAGTTCAATCGATAGCAATGCTGTTAACCTTACCTTTCAGCTGTCCAGACATTTGCAGAATGAGTTTCCTTTTCTAATGTATTTGCTCTGTCCCTTCAAAAATTTTAAATATTCTCTTAAATCACTAATGACTATGGTAATGTGAGACATTACAATTTCACACACATTCACAGGAAAAAAAAAGAGAGGGATAGAGAGGGAGAAAAGCAAAAGGCACTAACAGAGAGGCCAACCACTTCAGGAATGCTCACTTATCTGGTGAGTCCCTTCCATTGCACTGATGCACTGTGCAAGTGTGGGCATATTCATAACACAGGCATGCATAATGCATCAGTTAATGATGAAAAAGTGCCATTATACAAAGGCATTATTGAAAAGAGGTAAGCAATTTGCTTCTTAAATTATGTCATTGTGTAATAGGAATAACCCACTCCTAGATGTGGGTATTAGAGGATTTACCCACGGAAGGCTTTCTTTAATTACTCAGGCTTCACCCTCATGATCAAACTACACCATATGTGACTAAACCCTGTCATACACAAACACAGTCATGGACTATTGCTAAATCATTTGTTCGTGACATAATATTTAAACTAATTCATCTTGTTACAGGTATTAT